>NC_138373.1:2478853-2505434 GCF_054177405.1 Leptonychotes weddellii | reverse complement strand
TATATGCAGTATGCATATATTACATATTACATAATACGTAAAAAATACATATGTACAACCTGCATAATATTATATAATATACATTATATAGGTATATAAATAAATGTGTGTGCCTATTTTGAAAGTGGACCAAAACAAGAAAATATCTTCGAGTTAAAAGAACAAAGGAGTTCTAAAATTTTCTTGCACTTTTTCAAGTTTTTGCATTAAAGACTTAATACTTTAGTTCTCATCTAAGTATAAAATAACAATTAATAATGAAATAATTACATGTGCAGAAAGCCCTTCAAATTATACTACATGAACATTTTTAAAGATCAAAAATGAAAAATTTCAGCTAAACCTCATACATGGTGAAGACTATTTTTCATTAGCTTTGTTTCAATTTTCAAAAATTGATCAAAATAAGGTGATTTACATCTCTGAGACTATAATACTGATGCATTTGTAATTTCAAGTACAGTCGATCCTTGAACAATGCAGGGGTTGGGCTGTCAATCCCCACATAGTAAAAAATCCAAGTATACCATCTGACTCCCCCAAAACTTGACCAGAAGCCTTACCGATAACATAAACAGTTGGTTAACACATATTTTGTATATGTATTACATACTGTATTCCCACAATAAAGCTAGAGAAAAAAAGTGTTTTTAAGAAAACCATAAAGACGAAGAGAAAATACATTTATAGTACTGTATTCTATCAAAAAAAACTCACATATAAGTGGACCCAGCAGTTCAAACCCATATTGTTTTAGGGCCAACTATAACTTGTAATTGGAAAATCAAGAGATTTATAAAGTCAAGTGAGTTGAAAAACAGTGCAAAACGTACAAAGCAAAATTTACATCAATGTTTTTCTTTGGCTAAACCCTTACACAATCTGAAATAACACTCAAATATGAAAACAAGAAAGTTACCTGTTGTTTCAGTTCTAGGTCTTGGAAGTCAAGAAAAATCTGAGCATTTTAACAATACATTCTATGTTATAGAGGACACAATTTTATCAAAAACACAATTCTGAGCATAAATTACCTAGGATTTAACTACACAGTACGTATTTTTAAATGTAATCATTCATGAAGTTACAAGTAGAGTTGAAACTATGAGTTAAATATAGTTTCAGTCCTGCCATTATCATATCGCTGCCCTTAGAAACATTATTAAGGGCCTTATGTACATGGATCTGTGCCAAGCAATTCATAAGGATGCAATATTTGCCCTCAAGAATCTTGCCAGAGATACCTCTCTTTATAAAATCAATTTAGACACAATAAAGAATGTTCTTTTCCTAAAATACAAGTCTTTCCTCCTATGGGACTATTTCTCAGGATAGTCCCAAGAGGGTAAGAGACAACTCTCAGTCCAAGACATGCTCACTTTCACAACAGAGCAGAATGAGAAGTCACTGCACCTCCAGGTCTGGTCTCCTCCCAAACAAGTTCAGCCTCTCCCTTCTCTCACCCACCCCCTCTGCCTACAGAATACACTGGGTGACGTCAAGGTTAAACAGTGCCAAAGGTACCTTCCAAGCCCAATAATGTCTCATCATAAAAACTTTGCACTCAGGGGTGAAATAGCATAAGGAATTATTTTTCTAATTAATATTAGAAATGTTGCCTTTCCTTTAATTATACATAAAATAAATGCTAGAGAGAGAGAGACAGAGACAGATAAAAACTTAAATAAATAAAAATGAGGTAGAGCAGAGATAGCTAATTAACTAGTTCAGTATCCATTCTCCCATTTCTCTTTAGTAATACAACTCCTGATTTTCAGCTGGGCACAAGATATTTTATCTTGTCCCATGGGCCTACAGTTCTGGCCAACAAGATGCAGTGTTCAGTACTGCGAAGCAACTTTCAGAAACCTTCAAACAAAGCTGAGCATATGTTATTTGTCCTATGTCCCTCGGCTCCCCTCCCTCCTGTGTGCAGAGACACACGAGAGCTGAACAACAGCACCCACCTAGAACCACTTAAGAGGCACACTGTGGAAGGTAAAGCAGTGAGTCCCATGGAAACTGAGTCCGAGTGATGATGGACTCACCACATCAGCCCTGGACCACCTACCTCTCAAAATTTGAGAAATAAACCTCTCCCTTGTTTAAGCCACGTGCATTTCTTAGGCAAGGGAAACTAAAGCTACTCTGATGGGTATGTAAATTTCCAACAAATATATTTGTAAGTTTTAACTACATATTTTCCCTTGTTTCAGTAACAGAATACATAAACACATAAAAACAAACCCAAGACACAACAGAAAATTATGCACCATATTCAATTTATGAGATGCAGAAATGTCTATTAGAAATCTCTCACAGAAAAAAAAATATTGTTCTTGGAAATTAGAGTAAAAACATACAAACTCCATCAGTGAGTCTGTAGACATTTCCTCTGAAACAGATAACCTCTCTTGTCCTGCTTCTTCCTTTTCATTTCTAAAATACTAATATTTTCTTTATATTGTTTGCCATAACTCTTTTAGCCACATGACTCTTTAAGTCTTCATTAAGAGACACTAAAAGTGACAAAGATTGGAATAAAGAGATTTGCTGTGTATGGGAAAGACTATTTTTTTAAATGTCAGTTATTCCCAAATTGATTTATAAGTTTAACACAATTCCAAACAAAAATCTCATAATTAAGGGAAGGTGCAGATATAAATATCAACTTTCTGGATGATGTTTCTACATTTCAAAGCAACAGAAGAAATCATAAAGGAAACAAATTAATCTACTTTGACCATATTTTCTACCAAACTCAAAATCTGCAATCAAAGCCAGCTTACAATAAAAAGCAAACCAGAAACCTAGACAAAATATCTGTAACAAATTTGACACAATATAGGGGCGCCTGGGTGGCTCAGATGGTTGGGCGTCGGCCTTCGGCTCAGGTCATGATCCCAGGGTCCGGGGATCGAGCCCCGCATCTGGCTCCCTGCTCAGTGGGGAGCCTGCTTCTCCCTCTCCCACTCCCCCTGCTTCTGTTCCCTCTGTGTCTCTGTCAAATAAATAAATAAAATCTTAAAGAAAAAAAAAAAGTTTCCTTTAAAAAAAAATTGACACAATATAGCTAATTTCCTTAATGTATAAAGAGTTCACAGCAAGTTAGTAACAATTTCAGAACATGAAAAGACAATGCCCAAAATAAGAAATACAAAGGGCTAATATGTACGTACTTAAATAACTTTTCATTAATATTCAAAGACAAGTAAACCCAAACAAGAATCCATGTCTTAGTAAAATTATGAGATTTTTAAATGAGAACTTTACAATAGTAGCTACCTAGGATTGAACTGATAGGGTGCTTGCATGCCCTGCAAAGCAACACAGCTGAGTAGATGCAGAAGGAGACAGACCACGCGAATCCTGGGTCTGCCTTTATCATTCTTCTGGTCTCAGTTTTTCTAGCAGTAAAGCAGGAATAAAGCACATGCCCCACCATATAGGGCTGTTGGGAAGATTTAGCAAGATGAAACATCAAAAGCACTAAGAGCAGTGCCTGGCACAACTAAGAACTCAGTCATGTTAACTACTATTATTTTTATTAGAATAATTATTGGAAAGCAACACCATAATATGTATAAAGACCATCAAAATGTTTCTACTCTCCAAACAAGTCACTTAACTTCTGGGAATGTACTCTAAGAAAATAATCCAAAATACCAGGAAGATTTTTATGCACCATTATTTTAATACAATGCTATAAATAATTTTTTAGAGGTGAAGATAACCAAAATTTCTAATAGGTAAACATTAAATCTCATTACATCACTCAGCTCTTAGGATGACAGGATGCATTTCTAACAAAGCAAGAAGAAAAGCTTTTACTGTGATCTTAAGTGGGGGGTTGGGGTGGGGGAGATAACAAAATTTTATTTACCCCAAATGTCAACTATTCATACAAATAAGCATGGAAATAAAGACTGAAAGGAAATAATACCATTAAGAGTAGTTGTCTTGGGAGGGTAAAATTATGGCTGATTTTTTTTTCTGTTTTTTGCTTCTTTAAACTTCTTATGTTTCACTAATTGTCTACAAAGAGCTCATTTTTATAATAAAGAATTTTCAAAAATAATTGTTAACTACTGCCACGTATCACAATTACCAGGAAAAAACTGGATTAGAAGGCATTCCACCATGTTAAAAAGTCAGGAATAACTGTTAAATAAACATTTCAACAAGCCATTTAACAAAGTCTGACAATTTGATTAGCAAATTTTACTTATTAGTTAAGTGATCATTAAACAGGAAAATTTTAATGTAAAGCACTAAGCGAAGTAAAATGACCCAAATAATCTACTTACTGAATTTTAAATAATTTAAGTCCGAGGAACTGAAATTACTTTTGAACTACATTTTTATTTAAAATCTTTATCCCTGAAATCAAATGTGAAATCTTGAACATATAAATAGGTAAAGATATTACCACTCTGCAAATGAGAAGAATAATCTAAATATAGTATGATTTTCAGAATATAGTAAATTATGTTATAAATGCCCAAAAAGCGAAAGAAATAAAATTTGCAATCACTGTATTAAATTAACAGATGCTGCCTATGGTGGACTTCGGTAGAAATGAGTGCAGCGTGGAGTCACTCTCTACTCCTCTTTTCAGATCAGGAGTCCATCACAGAAGCCAGTGGGCTCTACCCTGAGAGACGTCCCTGTCGTCCTGGCCCCACCCCCTCTTCTGCCTGGATTACTGCACTAGCCCTGGCCCTGGGCCCCAGCTTTCAGCCTCAGCATGGATTCCTAAACACAGCAGCCACCGTGGCCCTTTCCTGTTAGTCCCATTACTTCTTGGTTTGATGGCTTCCTATCTGATGCAAAGTAAAACCAAAATCCTTACACAGGCACTGATGGCCAAGCCCCTGTTATCTCTCCAGCTGAGTTTTCTTCACAGTTGTCTGCAGCCCATAGACTGCCAGGTACTCCTGGGAACCTGCTGAACATTGCTCTGCCAACATTTGCACTCACCAGAACACTTCCCTGAGAAACTGCATTGCACACACCCTCACTCCTCTCAAGTCTTTGCTCAATATCACCATCCTCATGATGCACTCCTCAACCACTACCCTGAAAACTCCAGGCCACTCACCCCATCACTTATCCCCTGCTCTTTTCTTTCCTCACAGCATTCCTTGCCTTATGCCATACTGTGTAATATCTTTGTTATGTTTACTATTTAGTCTTTGTCCCCTCTGAATGCTGCTACTAAGTAAAAGCTCAAAAAGGGTAGGAGTTTTTGCCCATTTGGTTCACTGATGTCTCCCAAGCATCTAGAATTTAACTGGAACATAGTACATGCTAAATAAATGTGTACTAAATAAGTGAAAAAAGTGGTACAGTTACCATGGTGCACAATGCTTACCATGCATGGGAAATGTGCCTAAAAATAAATGTAGTATGTTACACATCTCCCTTTTAACACCAGTGACACTTAATGTGTGTACTGCTAAAAGTGATTATCGTCATATATCAGAAAACTATCCTCATGGTGGAGAAAAACATGCACCAGAATACCTGAAAAGAATGTTGGAAAAGAAAAATAAAGACATTCCTTCCCCAAAGCTAGCCTCTCATTATCCTTCAATTCTTCATGTAATCCTCCATCTGCCATGTCTTCCTTCTTAGAAGCCAAATCTGAGGGGTGCCTGGATGGCTCAGCTGGTTAAGCGTCCGACTTGGTTTCAGGTCGGGTTATGATCTTGGGGTCAAGGGATCTAGCCCCATGTTGGGCTCTGTGCTCAGCATTGATTCGGCTTGGGATTCTCTTTCTCCCTCTCTCTCTGCCCCTCTTCCCTCTCGCATCTACTCTCTCTCTCTAAAGTAAATAAATAAATCTTTAAAGGAAAAAAATAAAAACAAAAATCTGAGTATCCACAGCCAACTGAAATACTGTCACATGACATAATCAAACACTGCCGTGCCAGCAAAGGGAAAACTTTGAACTTTGAGCAGCCAAGATATTATCAGTGACACCTCTTCTGACAACAGAATTTTTTGAGCGTATCAGTTACAATTTGAGTATTCAGCACTGCTTCCCTATGAAATCTCAAACCGCCTGAGAGACACTGGCTTTCTCATCACTTTGTGCCCTGCTCTTCCCTTCCCCTGGTGACTAGCAGCACAAAGTGGTTTGCAAAGGTGAACTAAGCTGCCGCTAAAAAAAAACAACAAAACAGGTCCAAGCACCGGCTGTCTCTTAAGAGAACCTAGGGGAACAAGACTGTAACTGAGCCCCTGGTCAGCTCTACAGCAGCAGTTCTTCTCAGCCACAGCTGTACTTCAAAGTCACATGGGGAGCTTTGAAAACTATGGGCCCACTCCCGCCAGAGGTCCTGATCCTCACATGTAGCCTGAGTTGAGAACCACTGATCTAACTCATTCTTTTCTCTAAAATTTAGCCTCTAAACGCTCATTTTCTATGTGTATTCCAGGGCTCTCTGTGCTTTTTTCCTTTTCTTACAGAAATCCTACACAGGGCCAATGGCAGAGAATACCTGTCCTGTGTAAGCCTGCCTTGTGACATCAAGTGGAGAGTCTCATGGTAAGAGAAGAGAAGGGTGCAGTCTAGGGGAAGTGACTTGGAGACAGATCAGCTCTGCTGAGAACACAGGGATGAGAGGAGTTGATGGGGCAGAATATTAAAAAGGAGGAGTTCTATGGAAAAGTCCAGAAATCTACAAATGAGTCTCCTTGACTCTCTGTCTGAATACAAAGCCATATATGTATAGGGTGAGATTCCAAGAAACAAGGCAAAAACCAAGAAGGGTGACTGGAGTGTGCCCAGCTAGAAGATATCAGAGCCCCAAAGGAACCTCCTTCAACACCTGGGGCACTCACCAGAGACCCAAAGACCGTGCATTAGAGTTAAGGTAAACAGGTGCACTTGGGTGGCTCAGTCAGTTAAGCATCTGACTCTTGATCTCAGCTCAGGTCTTGATCTCAGGATCATGAGTTCAAGCCCCAAGCTGGGCTCTACGCTGGGCATGAAGCCTACTTAAAAAATAAAATAAAATAATTAAGCTAAACAAATGCCATAGTAAAGACTCACCCAAGTAAACAAGTAAAGTTTGCCCACCAACAGGACACAAAAGACAAACTTGACAAAATAAAGGTTATAGACATGTAATGTAACTTGCTGCCAGAATAAAAAGACCTACTTTTTTTTAAAGAAAATGCAACTCTTAATCAGGAGAAAAATCAGACAATATAAACAGATGCAGCAATGACAGATGATGGAATTAATAGACAAGAACTTTAAATGAACGCATAAATATATTTGAGGACTTAAAGAAAAACAAGAAACATAATGAATATAGATGAAAATATAGGGGGAAAACATCTAGAGTTGAAAAATGAAGTGAAATAAAAAAGTCACTGGATGTGCTTACAAGTACATAAACACAGGAGAAGAAAAGATCAGTGAGATTGAAGACAGGGCAATAGAAAGTGAACACACTGAAGCATGGAGAGAAACAAGCCTGAAAGAAATAATCTGGGTAAACAGAGAAATCAAATATACTATACATGTCATTGGAGCTCTGGAAGAAGGAGAATGATATGAAAATATAACACTTAAATTTTAGCAAATTAGTTAAAAATATAAGCCCATATATCCCAAAGGCTGATAAACCCCAAACAATAAAGCCAAGACAACACACCAAGTCACATCATAATGAAATTCCTTAAAGACAAGTGACAAACAGAAATGCTTACAAGCAGCCAGAAGGGAAAAACAAGATAAATTATACACAGGGAATAGATAAGAGTTATTATTGACTTTTCACCAGCAACCATACAAGTCAGAAGACAATGGAAGTACTTCTTTTCTTACAGGAAAAAATAAAACCGTCACATTGGAATTCTATATCCACTGAAAATGTCATTTAAAAATAGAACCAAAACTGGTTTGCAAACAAAGAAATGCTTAAAGAATTTGTTTTCAAAAGACCTGAGCTGCCAGAAAAATTTAAAAAGGGTCTTCAGGCAAAAGGACAATGTTACAAGATGCAAACCTATACCTACAGAAAGGAATAAAAAGCATCCTAAGTGGTAAACATGGATGAACAAAAATCAATTTTTTTCACATTTTTTAATTTCTTTAAAAGAAAAATGGAGAGTTAAAGCAAAAACACAAACTGCTGTAACGCTTGTAACATATAATCAAGATAAGAGATGATAACAGCACAAAAGGCAAGAAGGGGAAATGAAAGTATACTCCTTTAGTGTCTTATCTTTCACATGAAGGAAGAGATTATTATTTAAAGACAGACAATAAATATGTGTATTGTAAACCCTAGAGCAATCAGTAAAAATCAAAAAGGTTTAGTTAGTAAAGCAAAAGAGAGAGAACAGGTTATACTTAAAAACAATGCATAGGAAGTTAAGAAAAAAGGAAAATTTCTACTTATTTTCAAGTATATACAATCTGTATATTTTAAGGAAAATTACTCTAATAGCCAAAGAGACTTATCATATTTTAAAAAAATCCCCCAAAAATCTAGTGTATCACCACTTGAAACTTTGCCTTTTTTATATTTATTTATACTATTATGCAAGGCATATAAAAAGTACTCAATAAATACTCAGTGACTGAATAAACTGTGCTTTTAGCATAATACCTAAGAAACTATTTTCTAATCCAAGGTCTCAAAAGCATACTATCTAAGGAACTATTATCTAACCCAAGGTCTCAAAATTGACTCCTATGTTTCCTTCCAAGAATTTTACAGGTTTAGCTATAAAAAAAACTTTAAATTCTGTGCAAGTGTGAGGTAGGGCCCAGACATTCTCTTCACATGCATATCCAGTTGTCCCAGCACAACTGGCTACAAACACTAGTTTTTTCTCAATTTAATTGTCCTGGCACTTTGGTTCAAAATCCAATGAGTATAACTGTAAGGGCTTATTTCTAGACTTTGAATTCTATTCCCTTGATCTAGACACCTTCCTTCATGCCAGTACCATACTGTCTTGATAACTATAGCTCTGGAGTGTTCAAAGTGAGAAGTATGAATCCTCCAGCTTTGATTTTCTTTTGCAATATTGTTTGGTTATTCTGGATCCCTTGTATTTCTATGTGATTTTAGGATCAGCTGGTTGAATTCTGCAGCAACATCAATGCAAAGATTCAGTGGGGATTTTTATACGAATTGGTTTAAGATCAATTTGGGGAATAATGTCATCTAATAATATTAAGTCTTCCAATCTATAAACATTTCTTGTCTTTTGTTTATTTAGATCTTCTTTGATTTCTTTTAACAATGTTTTGTAATTTTCAATGTACCAGTTTTGCACTTCATTTTTATTCTCAAGATTTCATTTTTTTTTTAAAGATTTTATTTATTCATTTGAGAGAGAGAGAGAATGAGTGATGGGGAGGGGCAGAGAGAGAGAGAGAGAGAAGCAGACTCCCTGCTGAGCAGGAAGCCCAATATGGGGTTCAATCCCAGGACCTGGAAATCATGACCTGAGCCGAAGGCAGCCGTTTAATCAACTGAGCTCCCAGGCACCCCTGATTTCACTCTTTTCAATGCTATTGTAAATGTAGTTGTTTTTCCTCAATTTCACTCGTAGATTGTTCTCTGCTGTATACTATGTTTGACAAGACTCAATCATCACTGGCTGAAAATGAATATTATGAAATATTATGAATACCATAAAACAGATAACCCAATTCTTCCAAATATGATTGCTGGAGTTCCTGAGTCTTAATGAATATTTTTTTACTCCCTCTTTTTCCCTGGAGCTGATAAATTCTTTTTTTAATAAGATTTTATTTATTCATGAGAGACAGGGAGGGGGAGAAAGAGAGAGAGAGAGAGAGGCAGAGGGAGAAGCAGGCTCCCTGTGGAGCATGGAGTCCAATGCAGGACTCAATCCCAGGACTCTGGGATCATGACCTGAGCCGAAGGCAGATAGATGCTTAACTGACTAGAGCCACCCAGGCGCCCTGGAGCTGATAAATTCTTAAGAACCTTGTGAATATGTATGATTTAAATGTTTCATGTTAATATTCACTTACTATTTGCAGGGAAAGACAAGATTGCAGAAAGCATACCAGTATCTCCATGTAATTTTAATTAAAAGACATCTAAAACATTAGGTGATACAATGGCATTACTATCGAGTCCACTGTGCTGAACATAATACATAATATTAATGATAATATCATCTATTTAGGTAATTCCAATTTTACGAAGAACAAAATATTTTACAAACATGAGTTCATTAATCCCTACAATACTGCAATGATTTGGTAGGATCAGGATTAACATCTTCATCTTAGTTCTATAGCCAGGAAAAGTGTGTTATATAGAACAAGTAAACAATGTCCTCAAGGTCATTCAGAAAATCAGAAGCTGGAGCTGATTCTAACAAAAGTCCCTTTCATTTGTTAAGAAACAGAAGTGGTTTGCTTACATAAAATATGTAGTTATAAAAGTGTACGTCAATCCACACTTTGTATATGTGATCATGTTTTAACTGTGTCAGAAGTGCTATTAAAAATAAATCATCTTATGAAAACATTTTGTAAAAAATTTTAATTAAAACAATTAATGTTTAAACTCTCTGAAGAAGCAATCCTCAATTAATGATCCTTGTGTACACTGAATTTTCACCTCATAGGTTTGTTTTAATGGCAGTGACTAAATAAACCCTAATTATAACATTCATATGTTTAATCAGAATAACCAAATGACAGCGAGCTTATGGATAAATGGAATTTTTGTTAAAGGTTTGTCTATCACTAGAATTTCAACTGTAATAAAAAAGTTATAAAAGAAACACCTCTGATAAGGGAAGTCAAAACAACAAGCAAGAATAAGAAGAAGCTAAAACGGCTGCAGAATACTTTAAATTTCAGGATGTCTGTAAATCAACAGGAACTCATGATATGAACCTTGGAAAACATCAAAAGTAAGAAATATTTCTCAGTCTCCCATTGCTTTTGAGAGCTTGTGGATTTCCTACAATAATGGTAAGAAATTAAAACAACTGCTCTACTTCAAAAAAAATAAAAGGAAGATTATGATCATTATGGATCAGTATTTTTCCTTCAATAACTGGTAAGATTAGAGAACAAATTAATGAATAAATCATTTTATAATCAACTAGATAAGTACACGTACTGGATCAACTGAAATGGCTATGAAAAAAAATTGCTCCAGAACAATCTGCATTAATACTTCATCTATTTAGAATTCTGTTACATGAATACATCAGGTTTCCAAAATACACCCAAGAATACAAAATAAATAAAAACATGTTTCTGGGTCACCGAAACAGATGCCAAAAAATCCACACATTTAAAGCATTTTTATGCACAGTCCAGTCCCTTAGGCTGTTACTCAGAATCTAACTGTTCTCATTTCAAACAATCCTAATCAAGATTTTTCCCCAATTCTCTAGCCCAGAGCAAACTGGACAGAAAATGAGAGAAGAGGAAAAGGAAGAAAAGCAACAACTAAAAGTCAAGTAAGGAATTGAAGAAATCTTCTCTAGGAAATCTCATCAATCCAGGAGGAGTTCTCTAAAGATACTAACCATGAAAGGTGACCCAAAAAAGAGCTCAAGCAGATCACCCCTCAGTGACACTCCAAGTTAACATGTACCACCCACAGGCTCAGCACTTTCAGCCAACATTTTACCTTAGCCTGCTGGCTTGTACTGTAAGCACATATGTAAGATTAATGGTCATCTACAGAAAGACTTCAACAGAGAAGTTAGAAATCAAAACAATCATAAGGCAAATAAAAGCAGCACAGGGAAAACAAAGACTATATAAAAAGAGAAGGAAATTAAAAAAAAAAAAAACCTCATTACAATTTTCAGAGATATGGTAAAAATATTGCATCTATTAAAACAAGAACAGGGTGCTATGAAAAGGAAAAGAAGGAAAAAATAACTCTTAAAAATTAACAAAATGATAATAAAAAAACAAAGAGTTGGAGGATGAAGTTAAAGAAGTCTCCTAGAAAGTAGAGCAAAAACGTCAAAGAAATGCAAAAGAAAAGAAAAGGAATAGAGGGCCAGTCCAGGAGGTACAACCTCCAAATGAGAGGAATCCCAGAAAGGACAGACAGAAAAAATGAAGGGGACAATATCATAAATTATTCTGGAAAACTCAGAACTGAAAGAAATCAGTTTCTCGGTTAAAAAGGACCCACTGAGCACCCAGCACAATGGAAGAAAATTGATCTCCACCTAGGCGTATCATTGTGAAACTTCAAAACAATGGGGAAAAGAGAAATTCTCACAAAGAGCAAAGAAAAACTACAAGATCACATCAAAGAAGTAGGAAGCAGAATGGCTTTTTAACTTCTTAACAATACTGGAAGCAAGACAACGGCATGGTACCTTCAAATTACTGACGAAAGTGATTTTCAACCAAGAATTCTCCAACCTATCATTCTAAAACTGAGGGTAGAATAAGAAATTTTTATATATAAGATCTCAAAAAATGCATCTCCCATGCAGACTTCACTCAAAAGATACTGGAGGTGGTGCTCCACCAAAACAAAAAAGTAATCTAAGAAAGAGGGAAATGTGGGATACAGGAAGCATGAGATCCAACAGAGGTAAGAAGCAAATGCCATCCTCAAAACACAATGAAGACTGATCCCAGGATGAGAGCTATACAATTAAAGAGGGAAGTGATCCAAATTTCAGCAATGTGACTCAAGAGATAGACATGTGTGGACTGTTACCACAAACCACACCCCCTCAACAACTCTGCTTTAAACCATCTTTTCACCTGAACACAAAATGCTCAGGTGAGCCTGACCCAGACTCTTATATGTACTTGGCTAGTCCTAACCACAAGCTGATAGTCTCTACTGCCCCCCAACACCAACTCCCAATCCCACTTTGATGCCTTTATCCACTGAGGACATTCCTTTTACCCTGCAATGGCTACTGTGGTCTACTTTGGACAGCTGGGGTTGGTGCGGGGAATGCTGAAACAGAAAACAGAGAAGCGTTCATCCCCTTTCCATATTTCTGCCAGGCATCTAACACATGATCCACACAACAGCCCTGTTCTGACTACAGTAAGCCCTAAGCTTCCCAGGACTTGTTCGTGACCTTGCCCACCATCCCCAGAAGGGGCTTTGTAAACTCCCAGGGATAACGAAGCCCAGCCATGACCCAGAGGTTCAGTTCAGTCTCTAATTAGGGAGACTACAGTGACAACACTGCCCTTCTCTTACACAGCTAGGTTTATATCTAAGTCACTCAATTTTTCAAAACAACAAATTATTTTATGCAAAATAACAATGTGGTGGTTAACCTGTAAGGAAGAGCAAGGAAACATTATGGGCTTATCCCTGAGGCCGAGGGAGAAGGAAACAACAGAGGAGGAGCACATGGGGGGCTTCTAAGAAAATGATACTGTTTTCTTAATCTGGAAGCTGGGTACTTAGTTGTTCCTTCAATATTGTTCTTTAAACCATAACGCACATTTTATACACTCGTCCTCATGTAGTATACACCTCACAATTAAAAAAAAAAAATAGCAAAAAAAAAATGGCTAAGGCATTAAGAAATGATTGCTTAATAAACCCCATTTTAACAAAACAAGTTAGTACCTTATTAAAATGACTGGAAAGCCACAGTAGTCTCATAATAAAGGTGCAGTGATGTCTGCAGCAGAGAGCTACAAGGGTGATAAGCATCATCTATCAAAAAATAAAACATAAAATGTAAAAAAAGAGCAGGTAGCCTAACAAGGCACCATGCAAGTTAGTACTGTATATATCACTGTTGATCATCAAATTAAATCAGAGCATAAAATAAATCTGGAAAGATGTCCATCTTAAAGAAACCATTTAGTGCTGAGCTGGGTACAATCTCAGCAATTCAGAAAACTAGATTTTCCAAAACAAATAATTCTAGAGGCATCATTTTAACCAGGAGTTGCAGAAAGGGAACACTTGACCAAAATGTATTTGTATTACAGTGTGACATGCCAATATCAAGTTTTAAAAAACAGAAAGTATAAAACACCTACATTTTAATTAAATTTCCACATATTCTTATCAATTAACCAATAAAAGCTGGCTCCGAATCAACGGTATTCATTTCCCAACTGATCTTTACCTGCCCGTCTGGCACTGGGTCCCCTAATCTGCCATGTAGCAGGAGAAGCGCCTTCAGAAGCCCAGAAGAGAGATCTGGGTTGGAGATAACCATACAGAAGCCATCAGCAAACAAGTGAGCGTGGAAATCCTGGCTGTGCATGAGATCATCCTCAGAGAACATAAAGTCAAGTAAGATAAAGCCCACTCGTCATACTCCAAGCGATTCCAACACTGAACAGGCGGATAAATGAAGCAGCAGGTAAAAGAGAGCCGCTGTGTCAGTGAAACTGGAGAACAAGGTGAGAGCAGGTGTTAGGGAGCCATGAGAGGAAGATTCAAGAGGGCAAGCAGTATCAGCAGCAGTTGGTAATCAGTAACAGTAGCCAGTAGTAAAATCAGTATTTCTCCACACAATGTGCTAGGCAGCACGTTAAGCACTTGATGTATACCACTTCACTTAATTCTCACAGCCATGCGATGAAACACCTACTATCATCACCCGGTAAGAGTCTAGAGACTCTGAGAGGTGGAGTAATGCGCTCAAATCTAGAAAGCTGGAAAATAAGGAGGCCAGGACTAATAGTCAGTACACCTAAGTTTCCTTTTTTTTTTTTTTTTAGATTTTATTTATTTGACAGAGAGAGACACAGCAAAAGAGGGAACACAAGCAGGGGGAGTGGGAGAGGGAGAAGCAGGCTTCCCACGGAGCAGGGAGCCCAACGCGCAGCTCGATCCCAAGACCCTGGGACCATGACCTGAGCAGAAGGCAGACGCTTAACGACTGAGCCACCCAGGCGCTCCAGTACACCTATGTTTTCAACTCCTGCAAATTCTAACAAGAGACTTAAGTTCAAACTATGAGTACACATTTGTATATGGTCATTAGAGTATAAAATAGTCCTCATAAAAGTTGACATTTTGAAGGCAAGCCATGAGTTTTTTTTTTTACCCCAAAACCTCACACAGACAAGAAACTAGGATTAATTTTACAGATCAATTCAAAACAAGTTTCAAGAATAAAGGTTTAAAACTTCAAATTAAATGTAGGCCAAGTTAGCCTTAGGGTTTTAAATGACCAACTTTTGAGGGCTGGTTTCTTTAAATCAATTATGATCGATATAAGCCAGATGGCCGGACTGTCAAACTGGATAGAGCTGTCTGTATGATAAGGTCACTGCATCCGTCACTGGAAGACTCTGCGAAAAGTGTCACATCCAGAAAACTCCCTAAGCTCACAGCCCATATATCTGAGAGAAGTCCATCAGGGATTAAGATGTGCAGTGAGGGGATTAGATGGGGTTACAGTGTCTGACAGTGTGTGTCTGTCAAATTATTGTTTGCATTTTTATTGTGGGAGTAAAGAGAGGAAACAAAATCGAAGCACTCCCCAGCCTAAATGGCATCTAAGGGGTTTATCAAGGTATGTGATTTTATTCCTTCATCTTTAAGCCACTTTTTACCCCATCTTACTACAAACAATATAATCTTAACAGGCGCCATACAATGTCTGATATCAGGAAGGACAGTGCCGTAATTAAATGTTATTTCTGTGAGGATATGTGTGCTACAGGTTGAGACAGATCATATGTGGTATAATACTGTAATTTGCAAAACCATCTCACTCCTGCTGCTTCAGAGACTCGCTCTGGAACAGCAGTGACTGGGAAGCCACAGCGCGTTCATAATAAAGGTGCAATGATGTCTGCAGCAGAGAGCTACAAGAGTGATAAACATCATCTATCAAAAAATAAAAAATAAAAAATAAAACATAAAAAAGAGCAGGTAACTGGACATTCCCCATAAATACTGTATTTACTCCCACAGAGGCACCAGGCCCCTTGCGTACTTTCCTATTTCACAATTTAAGCAGTGTGGAATCCTAGGTTTGGGGCAAAATAATCAAAAAAAGACAGGAGTAGCCATCATGCCCATGTAGGGTTAACATCCTTGCTGGAGCATTTTTGGGAGTCTCTCTTCTTAGCTAAGCTATAGATTCAAATCAAGACTCAGCAATAAGCCCGGTCTTGTCCATTAATAAACATTCCTATCTAGAAGGATTTTAACTCTTGTATTTGTTGTGAACATTTTTCATGTGGAAAAATGACATCACCAACAATAATTATTTAATCATTCTGTGCTGATAATGCACAGGGGTAGAAACAGGAATGTGGGGACTCAGATGGTTTGGCTGCTTCACAGCCACAATTAAGTCAGGTGACCTCTAAAGAGGAGTCTGGTCATGCACTACTAACCTAACTGTGGGAGGTAAAAGGAGTTTTATCTTCCAGCCTGTAGAAGAAATTAGCCAAATTTAGCTTGAATTTGTATACCTTCACTACACTAAATGAATTAACCAATGGCCCATTCTTTATGCTTTCACAATATAACAAATGAAACTGAATTGAGAAGCAAAATATTCAGAATGTAGACATTCTTCATAAAACAGGGAAATTCAACATGTGAAAATTCATTATTCTGAAATTTATTAAGCATAAGACAATGCATTACACTTGACCTGAATCCTCAGTTTTAAATTTTCACCTTCGCCATACGAATGTTCCAAACAACTCATTTGCTAATGCAAAATATGATCTTCCCTGTATTTTACAAATAGGAAGCAAAAGAAGATAGAGTAGGTACAGATCAACTCCTTCTATAATGCTGATGACAAAATGTTAAGACAGAGCTTGATACCCTGACAAGCTATAGAAACTTTAAAATATATATGGTATGTAACATCATATATAATCGTATACACACAACTTGGGGGCCAGAACTGATGAAAGCAATGGCAGTAACAAACAGCTAACACACAGAGCACATCGGCATACGCTATCCTCAAAGGTTCAGATATGCTAACTTCTTCACTCCTGCGGCAATCCTATGAGACAGGTCCCATGTTATGGCCAATTTAGTGATAAGGGGCACGGCTGGCAGAGAGGTTCCTCACGCAGCTACTGACTCAATGGAAAGCAGGAGTTCAAGACCAAGCCATGTGCTTCCCAGAGTCCAAGCTCTTAACCACTATGTTCTATCATCTCTCTACCTCGAAAAAGGTTTATCAGTAATGTTACTTTACGATTAAGACCCTATTTGATTTTAAAGCGACAGACCATATGATAAATATGTTCTAATTATATACACATTTTCTTTGGAATTTATGAATTGAAATTTTGAGAAATGTAGGTACACAGATCTATGACAGAATAAGATGTGAACTCGGGAGAGAGTTGGCGTATCGTCTCCCTGGCTTCCACATTTTAAGAGCCTCCAAGCTCTGAGAACAGCATGTGCAAAGGCACAGAGTGGGGCGTGTGGAGCAGGACAGGGGAGAAGCCAAGCTGACCAGTGATGCAGCCAAAGTCAATGGAGATCTTGTGGGAAGCATGACATCACCACCATTGCTTTTTTTTTTTTTAATTAATTTATTTATTTGAGACAGAGAGAACGAGAGAGAGAGCACATGAGAGGGGGGAGGGTCAGAGGGAGAAGCAGGTTCCTTGCTGAGCAGGGAGCCCGATGCGGGACTCGATCCAGGGACTCCAGGATCATGACCTGAGCCGAAGGCAGTCGCTTAACCAACTGAGCCACCCAGGCGCCCCCACCACCATTGCTTTTAAGGAGGATAATCTTGTCTACCTTGTGGAGAGCCCAAACACAGAGAAGCCACTAGTAAGAACTGTTACATGTTCCAGCTGTAGGCTTGAACTAAGGCAACCATAAACAAGAGGGAGGTCTCATTGAGAGAACAGTTTTGAATCATAATATAGTATCTTCAGCAGGCTGTGGGTACTAAGAAAAGCACAGAGACTGTGCTAAAGCTTCAAGCTTGAGAGACGGAGAGTGACAACCCTCGTTAACCAAGACAGGGAATGCCCTGGAATAGGAGCACTTTAGAAAGACAGAAGGTTTTTATTTTTTTTTTTTTAAAGATTTTATTTATTTATTCATGAGAGATAGAGAGAGGCAGAGGCAGAGGGAGAAGCAGACTCCCCGCGGAGCAGGGAGCCCGATGCGGGACTCGATCCCAGGACCCTGGGATCATGACCTGAGCTGAAGGCAGACGCTTAACCGACTGAGCCACCCAGGCGTCCCGACAAAAGGTTTTTAAATGCCTTTCCTACAAATTTAAAATCTGGGAAAGCTCCTTTTTCCCATCAAAAGAGCTCTCAAATATAGACAGCAGAGTAAGTTCTTCATTGAAAGGTAATCATTTATGAGTAGGTAGAAGATGAGATCCGTGGGCATCAGTCCAACTTCTAACAGGCAGTATGGCTCTCACTCACAGCACCACAGTTAGTGAGGCTGCCTCACCACTAAGAGTAAGTTCGTTCCTACACTTAACAGAGAAGACTAAAATTTATACAGTCCAAAAGGGAATAAACTATTCCCAAAACTATTCCCAACTCCTGGATCGGTCCCCAAGTTTTCCTCTTAAGATGATAAGTGTTCCTGTCCCACTGGCCCTTGGGATGTTTCCCCAAATGTACTAGTATTATTCTCTCTTTTCCCATAAATGTGTCTCACAGTAGGTTTCAGGTCCTAGAGGAGAGAAGGACAGTGCTAAACATTAGCCCATAAAAGATAATGGCTTAGAACTCAAAGTCAGGCTACAGACAGACAGACAGACAGACATGAAACCAGGGGACCAAGAAGTGGAGAAGTCCCCATACCACTTCTTGCACACAATGTTTACCAAATAAAGTACATGTAGTAATCTCTGAATTATGCAGCATAATCAGAGAATGAGGTGATTCAAACAGATGCACTTTACAAATGCTTGCTCTTATCATTTTAAAAATTGGATTAAAGTTTTAATGACTTTGGTGACTTTTCCCAATATAGTCCCTGATTTCTTTGATGGAGTTTATAAAACATAACACTTTTTCAAGTATTTGTAATTTCTAACACTAGTTTTCTTAAAATAACATAATGTTATGATACCCTCAGAAGTTATTACTGACTGAGAGCTCTTTACCACCACCCTAAATGTCCCCTGACTAGTATAAACCCTTCTTCTCTTCCAGGTATGATGCGCCTCTCATTTCTCACTGCTCCATCTAGTACTACTCATCACCCCCCTCCAAATTCCTATCTTTAATCTTGACTGTAATAGAATAACATATAACAAAACTCATTAAAATCATCTATGAAGAAAAAAACACTACTCCAAGGTTAAAAAGCATTAAGTCTTCCCTATGTAAAAAAAGGGACTTTAAATAGCTATTTTAAATGTTACGTGGAGGAGGAGGTATTTGTTTTCTTTCTCTTAGGTTCTTGGAACATATATGACTTCTAAATAAACTGGGTGAAAGTTTACTAAAAAATCTAATTTTTCGGGGTGCCTGGGTGGCTCAATCGTTAAGCGTCTGCCTTCAGCTCGGGTCATGATCCCAGAGTCCTGGGATCAAGCCCCACATCGGGCTCCCTGCTCTGCGGGAAGCCTGCTTCTCCCTTTCTCACACCCCCTGCTTGTGTTCTCTCTCTCACTGTGTCTCTCTGTGTCAAATAAATAAAATCTTAAAAAAAAAAACAAAAAACTAATTTTTCAAAACTCACCTAAATATAATGCAAAACTGGACTCTTCCAATGAACAGTCTATACCAGAACTTATGCTTTTGCCTGCTCTGGCTATAACAACCTGTTGAAACATTTGATGACTTGTGAGCTGCTTGAATTGATATTTCCAATTCAAACTGGAAGGCTGGATGAAGGATTTGTAATGGAACTTCGGTGCCAATTCAGTCTGGGCATTCCATGTAGAGACAAATTCAGAATGATCTACTATAGCAAATCCAATGTTCCTTAAGTCACAGAGGCTATGTCATAAGTGAGAAAGGATGATCAAACGCAGTACTCATGATCTAACACAAGAATGATTCTTTTAACCTTGGGAGAGAGAAATTGAAACTGAAAAGCCTTAGCATTGCAAAAGCCCTGCCTCATGAAGATAGGATTCATAAAATTCCTTCCATAATTCTCCTTTCTTTAGTTGGCTAAATAAAGGAATAGCCCAAGAAAATCAAATTTCTTGCTTAATTATGACTTTTATCAGTGTGGGCACTTCCTTGTAAATACATTTAAATTAGAAATAAAGAAAACAATACTCTGTAGTAAGAACAGCACACTACACAAAAAGTAATACTTCTCATTCTTTTTTGAAAACAAAATCCATAAGCATCATTAAAATCTGATTAATGAAATAACTCAATGGACTGAGCCCTAGTCTTGAAGATTAAAAACTCAAGAGTTTTGGGCGCCTGGGTGGCTCAGTTGGTTAAGCGACTGCCTTCGGCTCAGGTCATGATCCTGGAGTCCCTGGATCGAGTCCCGCATCGGGCTCCCTGCTCGGCGGGGAGTCTGCTTCTCCCTCTGACCCTCCCCCCTCTCCTGCTCTCTCTCTCTCATTCTCTCTTTCAAATAAATAAATAAAATCTTTAAAAAAAAAACGAAAAAAAAAAAAACTCAAGAGTTTTAGCGCTCAAGTAATGGCAAGGATGGATAAATAGATGAAAAGTAGACAGACACATTAAAATATCTTAGAATACAGTACATGCATAAACTACATATTAATTTAAGTATCAAATTCCCAGGATTTTCTCAGCTCATCTTTAAGTATAAAAATTTTAATCATTAGTCAACTAACGACCAAACTAAGTTCTGTGTTCAATCAAGAAGAGCAGGTTAACAGCTGCATCTTTCTGCCATTATTGTCAATGAGTTGGGACTTTGTTTTATAATTACAGTCTTAATAGGATGTCAAGAAGTTATGTAACAAACAAAACATCAGTCAACCAGAAAGCAACAGGGCACTTGTTAAATGTGAACTGTGCGATCCCGGATCAAGTCCACCGTGTTAAGGAGGAAGAGGAGCGCTGATGAAGAACTGTCCACACACGCCTTTGGTAAGGTCACACCAATTTCACAGACACATCTGTCAGCCACCAGCTTTTTAATTAGAGACATTACCCTTTAACTCACAAATCTGCCTCCAGACACAACAAACAACTGCAGCAGAGGAAAAGTTTGAGATGAACAAAAAAGACTTTTGGAAATGCTCAGGATTTAAATATGTGGTTATTATTGTTTTTCTCATGTTTTAAGTCCCTAAAAGGCATGCATTTGAGGAAATTTAAGTTTTATCCTGCCAAATGCCCAAATCACATCTGGCTTTGCAAATGAAATGAACATCTTGCATTGTACCCAGAAAGCAACAGGAAGTCAATGTAAACTGAATAAAAGGTAGTGTGTTCCATAAGGACAGAGGATTTTAAATGCCTGTTTCCTAAGAGCACCTGTATTCACTGCATCAACTAAATGGTGGTCAATAAGATACTTTTATCTATGCTAATTACTACTAATTCTTAAATTCTGTTCAAGAGCAAGGAATCTTTAAATGGCTACTTTAGACTTTGATTACATAATTGTTGGCATATGAGAAAAAGCATCTGGCTTGCAAACAATGCTGGATTTATTGCCCTGATTCATTCAAAAAGCCATAACACTCATGTTACATTCAGTGGAGCAAAGAGACAATATCCAAAGTTCTACCTCAGCTAAGAATGTGTGTACTGCCTTAATTAGTAGCAGCAAAAAGACTTCAGGAGAGATAGAGCTACATGTTTATTTCTTTTTCTAAGTAAATCTCATCAGGCAAAATTAGGTAATTCTATAAAAGTTAAGAATGCTATCACAGGGTTTATGAATGGGGGAAAAAGAAATGCTTTAATCTTTAATTCATTTTATAGGCAATTCAACAACATATTTCTATGACATCTACCATAAAACAGCAACAACTGCATTGTTCAAAGCTCTCAACCAGTGGTTCTTACCCTTGGTTTGCATACTGAAATTGTTTGGGAACTTTACAAAATACTGACACCTGGGTTGCACCTCCACAGGCTCTGATGTAACTGGCTGGGGGAGGCCGTCTGAGTATCGGTAGCTTTAAAAGTTCCTCAGGTGATTCCAACGCCCAGAGGGACCCGCCACGCTAAGCTTCAGACAACTCCTCAGAAATTCTAGTCTTCCCAGTCACCAAACAGGGATCTGTTTGCAGTCCTCCCTACGGAGACACCACGCTCAGAAGATACACTGACCTCTCTAGCTGTGGATTCACTCTATGTTGTCAACATGGGAGACATCTGAATGGAAGCCAAAGCGAGCCCCTTAACAACCAGGCAGGCTTGGACATCCTGCTCACTTAAGACTTCATACCCCCAACAAATGCTCAGACTTCCACCAGGTAATCCAAACAAGATCTTTGTCCTTTTTGTCCTGTAATCTATAAAGTGGGGTTACATGAGGGTTAGAGCAAAGGTGTGGGGAAAGGGAGCAGTCTGTTGATGGCGGCTATTTTACCACTGCAATTTGGGCCCCAGGATAAACGCTGCACAGGAATGAATGCCAAACAGAAGCAAATTTGCCTGTGGGAGTGCTGGACAGGGAGAACAGACTATCCTCTTCTAGAAGAAATGCCTTAAGAGATGACAGGGAACACGCTTCATCAAGGCCTAAAGGAAGCTCCCTGCCCACACGTGGGACTGGGACTCCCTGCGACATCCTGTGAGAAAGGGGGTGCAGGGCTGACAGGCCTCCCGAGTCAGGGGTGTGGGCTCAGGCAATGTTTTCCACTCACGAACCATGTCAAGCAGCCAAGCATCTGGCCCTGTAGTTCATGTGTTCACACTGAATTCCATTCCCGATAGTGACTTGGAGGTGGTGGAAGCCAAGGCATTCCATATGGTAAATGCTTAACACAAAATAAGGTTTCTAAAGAAGTATCAGAAGAAAAGTGATGGCAATCTTTAAAATGATGTACAGAACAAAAGAATGGCGGACAATCACAGGAGCTCAATATTTGTTGAATTAATGAATAAATTTGTTCTATGCCAGATGTGATCCCTAGGCCACATTTCATACCCTTTCCCCGAGAGTAACAAAACAATCCTGAAAGAGCTGTTAGGAAATACAAATCCTGGGAATTCATTTCTCTTCTGCTAATTGGTATCAATGATAAGGACTATTAACTTAAAATATGCCTATTTTCTATGAAAAGAATTTAATAATCCATCATTCATATTAAATTACCTGAACGCAAAGTAAGAAACCTAGCAGTTACAAGATTAAAGAGTTACAAGATAGACTATACGAGTAGTAATAATTTTACTTAAGACAGACCTCTTTTCATTTAATTGGTACCTATGTCTAAATATCAAGAGAAATAATTCCAGCTTGAAAGCAAGTGACAATATATCATTTCTGTGTATTCTCGCAACAAAAAAGAAAAGAAACCACCAGGAAGCACAAGGCAGGTAAAAAAAGTTCATCCTGAGAATTAGCTACCCAAATGTATTGGACTCTGACTATTTTATGTCACTGGTAATATCATTTCTTCATGACAGGACTCACTTAGTGACACTACAATTCCCATTAATTCAGGACTTTACAACAAACTTGAACTAGGAATTAGTTGGCATGAATCCTGCTGCATTACCATATATACTTTGTGACCAAATTTTAATAGGACGATCTTATCTGTCTTCACACAATGCTGTTAGACCAATCTTTTATATGTTGCCTTAAAATAAATCTACTTTACTTTTCACATTAGAAACTTTCCCTGGATTACAAATACGCAGGGAAAAAAAATTTTAATAAAAACAAACTAGGTAGCTAATCCCATCTTGAGTTGCACCTCAATGTATCTCAAGATACGCACCTTTCATTATTACTAATAATTAGTTTCTGGAAATCTAGTATTCAATACTGGATGAACAGTGAAACACACACACACAATGTCTTCCCAAAATCCTAAGATTCTGAATTATAAAGAAAATGGCAAAAATATATATCTAATTTACTAATAGTAATAGAGAATTTTATAATCAATTTTCAGTGGGGCAGCAACTATATATTAAAGACAAATATCATATCAAGTTTTTCATGACAAACTCAATTATTTATAGCCAAAATTATGCTTAAGTTACACCTGAAGAAATAAATATTCCAAATTAAGTGTGTAGATTATTTGACGTCCTAGCTGATAAAGTATTCCACTGTGTGGACAATAATACTGGCTTCCTGCTCAAACACCATCCCTGCACTCTCTGCTGCACCCCGGCTTTAACTTACTCTCAGAATCTTGATTTTGATCACTCTGCCCAAGGCCTGTGTTCTTCAGGAAAGGCTACTATCAAATATGCCAGCCCCAACCTACCCTAAGGCAAATGGTTAGTACACTTGCTACCCACAGTGGTCTCCTTCACAATGACTGGTTTAGTAGTGGGCCTGTGACACAGTCCCAGGGACTGAAAGGGCTTGTTGGATCTACAGGAAGCTCCTGAGAAGGCCTCACACACACACAAGGCCCTTAAATGGGAACATTTACTCTTGTTAACCTCTGGTCATTTTCTATGCGAGCCACTGGAACCTTGAAGAGAGCCTATGTAAGAGCCCAAGTCCAAGCTGGCAGGCTAAGAAGGTGAGAATGGAAAACATTGGTGAAACATAGGTTTTTGATGATGTTACGAAGGCCCCCATAGTTAACAATCCCTAGAATTACTCTCCTTCAAGGCTTCTTGTTTTGTAGATAATAAATTTCCTTTCTGCTTAAGCCATTTTCAGCTGTTTTTCCACTACCTATAGCTGAAAGCATCTTAACTCATGACCACTGTAATGGGCTTCAAAAATCATCTCACGATCATATAACATGATGATATATTATGCCATAAACTAATCCTCAATTCAAAAGAACAAATTATCGAGATCGGATTCCCTGAAGATAATGTAATAAAAACTGAAATTCGTGACAAAATTGCCAAATAAGGGAAAAAAATTTTAATTCTCGTCAAAAATGAAATCACTTGTCAAAGCAGCTGGAGAAGCAATTGCGAAATCTTTAGAAAATAATGATAGTAAGAATGTTACACTCCAGAAAAGACAGAAAAGATAGGAAAAGAAAAAAGAAATAAAGCAAGATTTATAATCAGAAGAACATAAAATCGAGGAGATGGGAAGTAGTTAACAAATTAATCATTTAAAGATATCAGAAAGCAAACAGCAATAAACAGAACAGAGAAAGAGAAAAGATAAAAATAGATGAATCTGGAAAAGAGCTGAGAGAGCTGAGTGTCTTTTAAGAGGGCAGGGAAGACACACTTTCAGCTTGTCTGATGAAGAACAATTAGAGAAAACACAATATGCAACAGTAGGAGTAAGCAAAATGTGTAACCTCAGAAACAGAGACTACAAAACTTTTAAAGGACATTACATTCAAGAAACAGTACAAAATCTGAATACTTAACCGTTTTCTCATTACCGTGCCCCTGAGGGGACTGTCCTAATCAATATCCTGCCCTTGAAATTAAATGCTAAGGAAAAAAATTTCATTGGGTAGGACTCAGCTTTGGAGGGTCACAGGCGTTGTAATTTCTAAGCTGTCTGTTTTGTTTGGGTTTGGTTTTTTGGCCTCCTCTGGAACCCAAACCAATTTTCATAATATTGTCCTTGTTGAGAATACACACATTAATAATAATAATAAAACTGATGTTTTAGAAAAGTAAGGACTTTCCAACTGATTCAAGAGAGAAAATACAAGAAATACAAAAAACAAGGGGTAATGTTGTGAGAATTTTCAACAAATTACTACCGAAAGATTGACAAATACGATATTACATATAGATAATATCTAAACTTCAGATTCTCATAATCCTTACGCTAGAGCAGGGGTCGGTAAACTGAGAGCAGCAGGCCCATCCTGGCCCGCCACATGTTCCTACAGTTTTCCCGGAACACAGCCACAATCCCCCTGCTGTCTAAGGCCGCTTTCACACACAACAGCAGAGGTGAGTAGTTGTGACGGATAACATCTGGCTCACAAAACCTAAAATATTTATTATCTGGCCCTTTATAAGAAAAACTGTAGACCCTAAAACTATAGCTCATACAACATTTGCAATACAAATATAACCTTTATGCACTTAATACAATAGTTTTAATACGCATGTAAGATAAAAACAAGTTGACAGAGGATAAGACAGTTAAGAAAGGCAGAGTATAATATACATTCTTATCAAACACATGAGGAATGTTCACAAAAATTACCAAATATTAGGACAAAAGAATATATTCACAAATTCAAAAAAATAGCAATCCTATTAACCTTTTTTTTTTTAAAAAAGATTTTTATTTATTTGAAAGAGAGAGACAAAGCAAGAGAGGGAACACAAGCAGGGAGAGTGGGAGAAGGAGAAGCAGGCTTCCCACTGAGCAGGGAGTCCGATGTGGGGCTTGATCCCAGGACCCTGGGATCATGTCCTGAGCCGAAGGCAGACGCTTAACGACTGAGCCAACCAGGTGCCCCCATATTAACCTTTTTAAATGAATGCAATGGGTTAAAGTTAAAACAGAGTTACAAAAAGTGCTATCTCCAGGGCGCCTGGGTGGCTCAGTCGTTAAGCGTCTGCCTTCGGCTCTGGTCATGATCCCAG
>NC_138373.1:2443592-2478353 GCF_054177405.1 Leptonychotes weddellii | reverse complement strand
GGTCATGATCCCAGGGTCCTGGGATCGAGTCCCACATCGGGCTCCCTGCTCGGCAGGAAGCCTGCTTCTCCCTCTCCCACTCCCCCTGCTTGTGTTCCTGCTCTCGCTATCTCTCTCTCTGTCAAATAAATGAATAAAAATCTTTAAAAAAAAAAGTGCTATCTCCATATTTGCCTATTTAGCTATAAAACCTTACATATAGGGCGCCTGGGTGGCTCAGTTGGTTAAGCGACTGCCTTCGGCTCAGGTCATGATCCTGGAGTCCCAGGATCGAGTCCCGCATCGGGCTCCCTGCTCGGCGGGGAGTCTGCTTCTCCCTCTGACCCTCTTCCCTCTTGTGCTGTCTCTCATTCTCTCTCTCAAATAAATAAAATCTTTAAAAAAAAAAAAAAAAACCTTACATATAAATGTGTTTGGGAATAAAGGGGGGAAAAAAAGAAACATTTGCATGTCCTTTGCACATAGTAGTTAGAGCTTACAGAATGAAGACTGAGAAACAGCCTGAGCAGGGTCAGAAAAAATTCATAACATAAGATTTATTTACTAGAAAACATAAGACACTTTAAAGAAATAAATTTTTTAACTCAGAAAATGAGAGGAAAAAAAAGTTCACAAATAAATCCAAAGAAAGTAGAATAAATCATTAAAGACAAAAGAAAAAATGAATTAGGAAACAAAATAAAAATACCAGGACATTTGAAACCCAGGTGCTTTGAAATGATCAAGAAAATTGGCAAAGTTTTGCAAGTCTGATTAAGAAAACAGAAAGTTCAAATAAACCACAGCAGAAATGGAAAAGGGAAAA
The DNA here is from genome assembly GCF_054177405.1 of Leptonychotes weddellii. Classification (NCBI taxonomy): domain Eukaryota; kingdom Metazoa; phylum Chordata; class Mammalia; order Carnivora; family Phocidae; genus Leptonychotes; species Leptonychotes weddellii. The sequence goes on along the minus strand of NC_138373.1, from coordinate 2,477,548 downwards.
TAACTTCAGATTTGAAAAAGATTATTTTCCACCATAAAATTGTAATTTTAAAATCTAGGCAGAATGGATAAAATATTTTAAAAATGTACTAAAAACTTCCAAAAATAAAAACAAGAACACACCAAATAATCACAAACAAAATTAAAATGACAGGTAATGTTTTAACTCTAAAAAAAAAAGCACTAAGTTCACATGGGTTTTGGAAGTTTCCTAAATCTTCAGGGAATAGATAATTCCTACTATAATATAAAACTGCCTTCAGACAAATAAAATTTACATTTATTGGTAAAATATAGAAGCACTCATTAAAAGGAAGAGTAAAACAAGGAGATACACTCTACTTGCTACAAACCTACAACCTACTCATTGGGTATTGCAATAAAATAAACAAAAATTTATAGCTGTAACTATTGGAAAAGGCAAGATTACCATAATTCACAAACAATATGATTATTCACCTACAAAATCACAGGTAATAAACAGAAAAAAAAGGAATTTTGGCAAGTGGGCCACATACAAGGTCAACACAAAAATCAATAGCTTTCTTACACCTCTAACATAGCCAATTTAAGAATCTAATAGAGGGGCGCCTGGGTGGCTCAGTCGTTAAGCGTCTGCCTTCGGCTCAGGTCATGATCCCAGGATCATGGGATCGAGCCCTGCATCGGGCTCCCTGCTCAGCGGGAAGCCTGCTTCTCCCTCTCCCACACCCCCTGCTTGTGTTCCCTCTCTTGCTGTCTCTCTGTCAGATAAATAAATAAAATCTTTAAAAAAAAAAAAGAATCTAATAGAAAAAAGCAACATAAACGCTAAAGTGGGTATAAAACTAAAAGAAATGTTTGAGATCTTTATGAAGACAACTATAAAACTTTACTGAACAACATAAAAGAAGCCTGGAAAATGAAAAGATACACTTTGTTCAAGAATGGTGAGACTCAATATTGTAAAGACGTCCTTTTTTAACAAATTCATTGATAAATGTAATTCCAATCCCTACCAAAATTCCAACATGATTTTTCAGGAACTTGATAAGCTAATCCCAAAACTTACATAAAATAAACAATATATAAGAAAATGTTTTAAAAAACCTTGAAAGAGTAAGAGCTACATAGAACAATACAAAAGCAACACAGCACGGTCTTAATTAATATGGTGTGGTATTAATAAAGAAAGAATTAAAATGCCTCAAAACCATCAACATCGGGCGCCTGGGTGGCTCAGTCGTTAAGCGTCTGCCTTCGGCTCAGGTCATGATCCCAGGGTCATGGGATCGAGCCCTGCATCGGGCTCCCTGCTCAGCGGGAAGCCTGCTTCTCCCTCTCCCACTCCCCCTACTTGTGTTCCCTCTCTGTCTCTCTCTGTCAAATAAATAAATAAAATCTTTAAAAAAAAAAAAAAAGCATCAACATCATCATGGTTGCCTCGGTCTTCATCATAGCTAACCTTCACTTGGCACTCGTGGGTCAGAAACAGCTCTAAGTTTGTTACATACATGAGCTCATTTCATTCCCACAACAATCCGTTAAACTAGGTATTTTAATTACCCCACATTACAACTGAGAAAACTAAGACACAGAGAGGCTAAGTAACTTGTCTAAGGTCCCACAACTAGTGCTCTGCAGAATCTGCATTCAAGCCCAGTACATCTGCTCATAGTAACCGTCATATTCTCCTGGTACAGCTCACGGAGTTCCAGATGTAAAGGAGGTAAAATTTCCAATCAATTGACACACTGAATATTGTCAAATACCTCTCTACACTCTTCTGCTACCTGCTCTGTGCCCCAGGAGGCTGACCTGTTGGGACTACATGGTGGGCTCCTGCGACTTTCAGTTGGTTTCATCCAATGGGGAACGAGGGTAAAGAATTAGGTCCAGGGACTTGTTCTAGCCCCTAAACCCTGCCTGCCCCCAAACGCCCACCCCCTTTCTATACTGTGGCCACTTTCTATATGGTTGTCACTAGGCTCATGACATCCCTAGACAAAATGCCACAGCTCCTATCAGATGGCCTTTCCACTCAGCCCTCTCGACATCTATATTCCTCTTTCAAGCCCTTATCCCTTTAGAGTCTCAAGGTGGAAAAAGCAGTTGTTACCTACTTCACAGTCTGAGTTCCTTTCCATTTCCCTAAACTGCCACACATTTGTGAAAGTCCCTTTATTAAACTCTTCTTAAATTATCCCTGTTTGTTTGCACAATCTGTTTTCTGCCAGGACCTGATAGACTGAGAAACAATCAGTTAATCAATCAGCTATCCTTTTAGGAAAATGAACGGTTAAAGCCCTCCCTCATAACACTCACAAAAAATATTCTAGACAGGGGCGCCTGGGTGGCTCAGTCGTTAGGCGTCTGCCTTCGGCTCCGGTCATGATCCCAGGGTCCTGGGATCGAGCCCCGCATCGGGCTCCCTGCTCCGCGGGAGGCCTGCTTCTCCCTCTCCCACTCCCCCTGCTTGTGTTCCCTCTCTCGCTGTGTCTCTCTGTCAAATAAATAAAATCTTTAAAAAAAAATATTCTAGACAAATTGAAGATCAATATATTCAAAGTGAAACTTTATAAATATTAATAGAAGGTATAGGAAAGTATTTCATAACCTTGTGTGAGGATTCCTTCTTCAAAAAGACACAAAACTTAAAACACATGAGAGAAAAACAATGAATTTAATGACATCAATATTTTTAATTTTGTGTGACAAAAAATAAGCCAAGAGATTTGGCAGGGAGAACTTGTAGTGTAAGAAAGGATGAAAAATTAAAGCATGTAAAGAATGTCAAAACATCTATGGGAACGATAAACCACACAACAGTTAAGTGAAAGGACAGGTTGTACTAAACCGTATTGCAAAGCTCCAGTAATAAAAGATGTATTACTTGAGTTTAAAAAAAGATAGTGGTTTCATCTTACAAATGACAGCAGACACCCTAAACTACGTACCTACTGAAAACAATTAAAAACGTTAGATGAAATATTTCAAAAAATTCTAAAATGTATTTCTGATCAGGCAAGAGCGTAAGAAATCGGCAGGGGGAAAAAGTGAAAGCTGCACTTCGGGGCAGCAAGTTTTCACCATCTCTGAATTCCAGGGTCCTGGAGTATCAGAAGCAGGCAATGAAGTCTATGGGCTCTACAGAGTGGGAAGCTCAAAAGAGACTTCTGAATTAAGTTGGAAATCCCAAAGTCCTTTGATCACGGTGTAAAGATGAGTGAGAAAGAAATCCCTGTGTAGAACAAAAAAGCAAAGAAACAAGTCTGATTTACTGGAATAGAAGGGAAACCTGGTCCTTGAGAATTTATAACCACCAGGGGGCCTCACACATGTCTGCAGCCTAGATTCAAGCTACACTATTAGGAAGTCCAAAAACAGCCTCAAGCAAACAATTTTTAACTGTAGCCTTCAGGTAGTTGTGGCCCTGGGCAACTGGCAAAAGCAAATGCAAATCCCCTCTGGAGGACAGCAGCTTCAACTCAGTATTCAAAACATTATGAAGGCAGCCAAACAGAAAAAGAGGTAAAGGATTAGCTAGCAATTCACATAAGATAAAATATACATAATCAATAAACACAGAACACAGAAAAAACATGCATAATCTCACCCTTACTAACCAAAGACATGCAAATGAAAACAATAATCAAATACCACTTCACTCACTTTATTGGCAAAATTTATGAATCTTATAATATTAGGTGCTAGCAACGATGTGGGGAAACTAGATTCTCACATGTTGATAACTCATCTATTAATCAACAAATATTTCCTGCGCTCCTAATATGTACTTGGTATTATTTTAGTGAAAACACCAACTCTGTTTAGTTTGTATTCTAGTAACCAGAGCCAAACAACAAATAAATAAGTATATGCTAAGGGAAGAAAGAAGGCTGGAGAGTTAAAGGCTGCAAAGAAAAATAAATCATGGTAAGTATATAGAGCAAACTTTTTCTGTAAATAACCAGATAGTAAGTATTTTAGGCTGCCCAGGCCAAATGGTCTCAGTCAAAACTACTCAACTCTGCCAGTGTAGCACAAAAGCAGCCACACAAAAATACATGAACAAATAAATATGACTGTGTTCCAATAAAACTTTATTTACAAGAACCTGTACAGGGCCAGATATGGCCCTCAAACTACAGTCTGCCAACCCCTCTTACAAAATAAAGAGCAAATAATTTCTTTTTTCGTCTTTTTGAACTATGGTGAAAGTTTAAAATATAAAGTACAAAAAATAGTCTAACAATTACCTGTATACCCAACATCCAAGTTTAATATGAACATTTTGCTTTTTTGTCTTATCAATATTTTCTTGGATTATTTCCAGGTAAATGCCAGACATCATGATAGGGCCTCATGCATACTCAACATACATCTACTAGAAATAAGGATATTTTTCTATATAATCACACTATTGTCACAGATAACAAAATCAACAATTCCTTATTTTCAACTCACCCTCACTCCATATTCGAATTTCCACAAATGTGTAAAAAAATTACAGCTGGTTTGTTTGATTCAGGATCCAACCAAGAGCAACATGCTCCATTTGGTTATGAGTTCACTCTGACGTGAGTTTTAATCTCCAATGATCTTCAACATTTTTTTTCCATGACAGATGAAGAGACAAGACTAATCGAACTATAGAATGGCAGAACTTAACTGATTTCAGTTCCGCTCTGAATTGTATACCTTAGAGAAATTCTCCAAAAAAAGCACAAAGAATATTTTTTGTTAGTAATAGCAAAAAAGTGGGAAAAAAAAAACCTAAATGTTTATTGATAAAGAATGAGTAACACATCATTATTTATTCATAAGATAGAATTTCATGTAGCAGTTAAAAGTTGTATGTTATGCCCATATGTATTTACATGGGTAAATCTAAAAAATATGTAAGTAAAACAGCATTTAAGAACAAACATAGTGTGGCACCTGGGTGGCTCGGTCGTTAAGCGTCTGCCTTCAGCTCAGGTCATGATCCCAGGGTCCTGGGATGGAGCCCAAATCGGACTCCCTGCTCAGCGGGAAACCTGCTTCTCCCTCTCCCACTTCCCCTGCTTGTATTCCCTCTCTCACTGTCTCTCACAAATAAATAAAATCTTTAAAAAAAACCAAAAGAACATAGTGTACTATTTATATATTTTTTTAAAAACTACACATTCATAGAGGAATAGTGGACACTGTTCATAAATGTTCACCTTCTAAAAACATGTACATTACAAAAAAAAAAAAAAAAAGAAAGAAAATAAACTAATCCAGATCCTGCAAAAGCTTTCCTTGCAATAAAATACACAAAGACAAATACTTGAAACTCCATTTAGGTGCATAGCTCAGCTGCAAAAAGGAAAGGGAACTCCTTTTCAAAGGGTAGAGTAAACAACCACAGAACATAAAGATGGAGCACACAGGCACGTGGTGGCTCAGTCAGTTAAATGGCTGACTCCTGATTTTGGCTCAGGTCATCTCAGGGTCCTGGGATCAAGCCTCACATCCAGTTCCGTGCTCAGTGGGGAGTCTGCTTGAAGATTCTCTCCCTCTGCCCATCCCCCTACGCCTGTGCATGCACACTCTCTCTCTGAAATAAATCTTAAAAAAAAAAAAAGATGGAGCACAAACCTACATACCTTAAGATGGTGACCCCAGAATGTAGAGATTCTGTTTTTAACAACTGCACAAAAAAACAGAAGATAAGACCTTGGGTCTATATAAAGTGGGAAATTATAATCAAGCCAGAGCAACTAAAGGTCCCTACTTTCTGTGAAAAGATAAACTAAAAATACTAATAATAATAATATAAAGTAAAATAATAATAATAAAATAATAAATCACAAAGCAGACATAAAAGGCAACTTGCCCTTTCTGGTCTTGATTCTGGACAAAGGTGGGAAAAATATCTGTGAATTTTAATCACAAACTGACCTTAACAAATTATTAATATTTAACTTTACCCTATCTATGTGGTCCAAAATAGTCCAAATAGAGCAATTAAATTGAAGTAGTCCTACCCTGGTAGCCATTTCAAACATATAACAAAAAAACAATCATCTCTAGAGAAAGTCTCCCTTGACATATCCCCACAGAATTTTTACAATTAAAATCTTCGCACACATGAACTCACAATAAAAATGATAACATATAAGGAAAAAAACATCACAGGAAGGGTCAATAGAAAAAGCAAACATAATTATCAGACTCAAAAAAAAAAATTAAGACATAATGTTCAGATACAGAACATGAGGTACAGTGTTCGGTATGTTTTTAAAAATAACAGGCAATTAAAGCCACGAGAAAGGGTGCCTGGGTGGCTCAGTTGGTTAAGCGACTGCCTTCGGCTCAGGTCATGATCCCGGAGTCCCGGGATCGAGTCCCACATCGGGCTCCCTGCTCGGCGGGGAGTCTGCTTCTCCCTCTGGCCCTACCCCCTCTTGCGCTCTCTCTCTCACTCTCTCTCTCTCTCAAATAAATGAATAGAATCTTAAAAAAAAAAAAAATTTAAAGCCACGAGAAAGGTCCAAGAGAAAATGAAAATATGACCGAGCATATTTTACAAAGAATACATTTTCTGAAACTAAAAAAAAAAAAAAAAAAAAAATACAATCACCTAAACAGCAAATTAGATACAGCCTCCAGGAGAGAACTTGTGAACCAGGAGATGGTAAGAGTAAGTTACCTAAAATGCAAAATAAGACGAGCATTAAGACACATGTAATAGCACCCCAGAAGAAAATGATAGAGGGAAGAAACAGCAATTGCAAATATTCCAAAGTTGATGACAGACATAAATCCTCAGATGTGGGAAGTATAATGAATCCCAATACAATCAAGATAATTATGAAGAATCCACACCTAGACATATTATAATTAAACTACAAAACACCAAAGACAAACCATCTTAGGAAGAGAATTCAATTCACAGAGAACCTCTCAATGGCAATAGTGGAAACCCAAAGAAAAAAAGACTACTAAATGATGCAGACAGAAAGTAAGTATTAGGGCGCCTGGGTGGCTCAGTTGGTTAAGCAACTGCCTTTGGCTCAGGTCATGATCCTCAAGTCCCAGGATCGAGACCTGTGTCAGGCTCCCTGCTCTCTCTGACCCTTCCTCCTCTTGTGCTCTCTCTCTCTCACTCTCTCTCAAATAAATAAAATCTTAAAATAACTGTAGTCAAAAACAATAACAAAATCCCAGAAGGATGCTCTGAAATGCAAGACAAAAAGCTGGGTCAAGAAAATAGTAAACATGATTAATTCCAAACAAATATAACCATATAAAACAACAATAATAATAATGATATTGCATTTGGGGTTTATAAAAAAAAAAAGAGACTATACTAGAAAATAAGAATGTGGAAATGAAATGACAAGAATTAAAATCATTTAGTGGACCTTGGAGTGTTAGGGAGAAGTCTTTAGACTCTAAGTATGCATGTGAAACCGTTAAGAGTAACTACAAAAATAACAGAAATATAATCTATTAAATCCAAAATAGTGGAGGAAAACAAAAAAGGAGAAAATTTTTAAAAGCCAAAATGGGACAAAATAAAATGGTAGAAATACATAGTAAAAATAATTCCTAATATATGTACAATCATAAGTATGTTATTCTGAATTCTCTAATTAAAAAGTACTGTTAAACTGTAAAAAATTCATAATCTACAGATATGATGATTACAAGAGGATTATTCACCACAACTGAGTGGGATTTACTCCTGGGCTGCAAGGTTGGTTCAACATCCACAAATCAATCAATGTGATACAATACATAAATAAAAGAAAGGACAAGAACTGTATGATCCTCTCAATAGATGCAGAAAAAGCATTTGACAAAGCACAGCATCCTTTCTTGATTAAAACTCTTCACAGTGTAGGGAGAGAGGAAATATACCTCAATATCATAAAAGCCATATATGAAAAGCCCACAGCAAGTATTCTCAATGGGGAAAACCTGAGAGCTTTTCCCCCTAAAGTGAGGAACACAGCAGGGATGTCCACTATCATCACTGCTGTTCAAAACAGTACTAGAAGTTCTAGCCTCAGCAATCAGACAACAAAAAGAAATAAAAAGCATCTCAATTAGCAAAGAAGTCAAATTCTCTCTCAGTGCAGACATGACACTCTATGTGGAAAACCCAAAAGACTCCACCCCAAAATTGCTAGAACTCGTAAAGGAATTCAGCAAAGTGATAAGACATAAAATCAGTGTACAGGAATCAGTTGCATTCCTATACACTAACAATGAGACAGAAGGAAGAGAAATTAAGGGGTCGATCCCATTTACAATTGCACCCAAAACCATAAGATACCTAGGAATACTCCTAACCAAAGAGGCAAAGGATCTGTACTCAGAAAACTATAAAAACATCCATGAAAGAAACTGAGGAAGACACAAAGAATTGGAAAAACATTCCATTCCAAGGATTGGAAGAACAAATATTATGAAAATGTCTATGCTACCTTGAGCAATCTACACATTTAATGCAATCCCTATCAAAATACCATCAACTTTTTTCACAGAGCTGGATCAAATAAATCTAAAATTTGTATGGAAACAGAAAAGACCTGAATGGCCAAAGGAATGTTGAAAAAGAAAACCAAAACTGGTGGCATCACAATTCTAGACTTCAAGCTCTATTACAAAGCTGTAATCATCAAGACAATATGGTACTGGCACAAAAACAGACACACAGATCAATAGAACAGAAAACCCAGAAATGGACCCTCAACTCTATGGTCAACTAATCTTCGACAAAGCAGGAAAGAATGTCCAATGGAAAAGACAGTCTCTTCAACAAACGGTGTTGGGAAAATTGGACAGCCACATGCAGAAGAATGAAACTGGACCATTTCCTTACACCACACACAAAAACAGACTCAAAATGGAGGAAAGACCCAAATGTGAGACAGGAATCCATCAAAATCTTAGACGAGAACACAGGCAGCAACCTCTTCGATCTTGGCCTCAGCAACTTCTTGCTAGACAAACCTCTAAAGGCAAGGGAAGCAAGGGCAAAAATGAACTATTGGGAGTTCATCAAGATAAAAAACTTTTGAACAGCAAAGGAAACAGCTGACAAAACCAAAAGACAACCGACAGAATGGAAGAAACTATTTGCAAATGTCTTATCAGATAAAGGGCTAGCATCCAAAATCCATAAAGAACTTATCGAACTCAACACCCAAAGAACAAATAATCCAGTCAAGAAATGGGCAGAAGACATGAACAGACAGACATTTCTCCAAAGAAGACATACAAATGGCCAACAGACACATGAAAAAATGCTCCACATCACTCGGCATCAGGGAAATACAAATCAAAACCACAACGAGATACCACCTCACACCAGTCAGAATCTCTAAAAGAAACAAGTCAGGAAATGACAGATCTTAGAGAGGACAGAGAAAAGGGAACCCTCTCACACTGTTGGTGGGAATGCAAGCTGGTACAGTCACTCTGGAAAACAGCATGGAGGTTCCTCAAAAAGTTGAAAATAGAGCTACCCTACGACCCAGCAATTGCATTACCTGGTATTTACCCCAAAGGTACAAATGTAGTGATCTGAAGGGGCACGTGCACCCCAGTGTTTATAGCAGCCATGTCCATAATAGCCAAACTATGAATAGAGCACAGATGTCCTTCGACAGATGAATGGATAAAGATGTGATACACACACACACACACACACACACACACACACTGGAATATTACACAGCCATCAAAAAACGAAATCTTGCCATTTGCAATGACAGGGATGGAACTAGAGGGTATTATGCTATGCAAAGTAAGTCAATCAGAGAAAGACAATTGTCATATGATCTCAAGGCAGAGGATCATAGGGGAAGAGAGGAAAAAATAAAACAGGACAAAACCAGACAGGGAGACAAACCATAAGAGACTCTTAAACTGAGGATTGCTGGAAGGTAACTGGATGATGGACATTAAGGAGGGTATGTGATGTAATGAGCACTGGGTATTATAGAAGACTGATGAATTACAGGCCTGTATGTCTGAAACCAATAATACATATTAATTGATTTTAAATAAAAAAAATATTTTAAAAAGAGACACAAAACGTAAGCATATTGAAGGACAGAAAGCTAACGAAGGAAAAAAGATACAGCAGGGAAAGACTAACGAGAAACCTGATGCAAGTCTCATTGGGCTGAAATGGGCAATCCTCCTTTCTGGAGGCCCTAGGGGAAACAATCGATTTCCTTGCCTTTTCAAGTTTCTAGAAGCTGCCTGCATTTCTTGACTCATGGTCCCTTCCATCTTCAAGCCAGCAACAGTTGATGGAGTACTTCTCACATCATAGCCCTTTGACATCTTCTGCCTCTGTATTCCACACTCAAGACCACTGTGATTACACCGGGCCTACCCAGAAAATCCAGGATAATCTCCATATTTTAAAATCGCATGATTAGCAATCTTCATTCTTCTGTTACCTTAATTCCCCCCTTTGCCATGAAAGTGAACATATTCACAGGTTCTGGAAATGAGGATATGAACATCTTTTTTTTTGGTGGGGGAGTAGGAAGGAAGAAGACATTATTCTCCCTACCTAATAACACAGCCTCAAAATTTATAAAGAAAAAATTGGAAGAACTTGGAGAAATTTACAGATATATCATTTAGTGGAATATTTTAACATATCTCTCTCAGTAATTGCCAGATAATCAGACTAAAAACAATCATTAAAGATATTGAAGATTTGTACAATATAATTAAGCTGATTAATAGTTATTTTTAGAACCTGTATCCAACAGCTGGAGAATAGATACTCTTATGCAAATGTGAAACATTTACAAAAAGTGACCACATACTGAGCCATAAAGCAAGTCCTAAGAAATTTTAAACAATCCACTTAATATACCTCAAAATCTATGACTATAATGCAAATTAGAAATCAGTATTTTTTTTTTTTATATTTTATCTATTTATTTGACAGAGACACAGTGAGAGAGGGAACACAAGCAGAAGGAGTAGGAGAGGCAGGCTTCCCGCTGAGCAGGGAGCCCAATGCGGGGCTGGATCCCAGGACCCTGGGATCATGACCTGAGTTGAAGGCAGACGCTTAACGACTGAGCCACCGAGGCACCCCAGAAATCAGTATTTCAAAAAAATATGGAAATTTTCATTTAAAAACACATATCTAAATAATTCATGGATTAAACAAAAAAATCATAATTAAAATGTTAAAATACTTACACGTGAATAATGAAAATAACACATATTAGAACTCCCAAGAAGCAACAAAAGTGACAGAAAATATATAAATTTAAGTGCTGGGTATAAATGAGCACTGGGTATTATATAAGACTGGTGAATCACTGACTTCTACCTCTGAAACTAATAATACATTATATGTTAATTAACTGAATTTAAGTTAAAACAAATTTTCAAAAAAACAAAAGGTCCGCAAACAAATGAAAACAAAGATACAAATGTAAAATTCATGGTAATTGGATATTCAACTGTATTTGAATTTTATTTAAAGAGAAGATGTAAATATGACATTCCTAGATTTTTTTCTAATAACATCTGTATTTTTAAATATTTTCTCCAAATTAAAAAAAATAAGAAATGAGTGAAGACCTCATTGATAACAGCAATAATATTAAATGCCTAATAGCACATTATCAAGAAATGTGGAGAATCTACCTCAAAAAATTAGGGATATAAAAATACATGATATACAGAGATTTGCCATGTTCTGGTATACACAGAAAAACTTAATAACATAAAGATGCCAAAACTCCCAAATTTATAAGACAAGTTTATAAAATAAAAAAGAATTCTAATCAAAACTCCAAGGAGTTACAGTAGAGGCAGTTTTTAGGCAAACAGGTTTGAGCTATGGAATGTTGAAAAGGTCCACAGTGACCCCCCGCTGAACACAGGCCCATCAGGTGACCCACCTCAAAATATCCACAGACCCAAACTTACCAATGGGCTACTTACAATCGGGCAGTTACCAAAAAAGGGAAAATGCCCCATGTCGCCATACCTCCTCACCTTCCCCAAACAGCCCTCACCCACTGCCTCCTGGCAGACAGTCTCTGCTTTGCTGTCCTGCCCTCCATTCCCTTGCAGGTGTATTCCATCAACTTCTGTCTCCTTTCTTTTGCCTCAGGTGAATTCTTTCAAAGTCTGTGCCACCGGCTTCCAATGATCTTCGCCCCACATTTGGGGGCCCCCATGCGATCAGGACAGACCCCACATTTAGACACCTCAAGTTATTTTACAAAACATAAATAATTCTCAAGTTAACCCTAGAGTAAACAAAGAGTAACGGCCAAGAAATTTTGGGAAAGATAACAAGGGAGATTTGGCCTAAAAACATTAAACCATAATACAAGGGATAATACTTTAACACTTTTTTTTTTTTTTTTTTACTGATACAAGGATTTAAAGACAAATCAGTGGAACAAAACAGAAAATCCACAAGGGTAATGTTTCATAAAAAGTATGTTTTGTTTTGTTTTTTAATGATTTTATTTATTTATTTGACAGAGAGACAGCGAGAGAGGGAACACAAGCAGGGGGAGAGGGAGAGGGAGAAGCAGGCTTCCCGAGGAGCTGGGGGACTCAATCCCAGGACCCTGGGGTCATGACCTGAGCCGAAGGCAGACACTTAACGACTGAGCCACCCAGGCACCCCTCATTAGAAGCATGTTTTAAATCGATGGAAAGGGATACACTACTAGAGAAGAAAATACAGGTACATTTTCATCCAACTTCTCATTGTACACATTAGATAAAAACCATGAAGCAAAAATGAATCATTAGGATGTCATCCGGTTGCAAAGAGAAAATCATCACAACTGGCTTAACTGCAAAGTACAGAGGTAGATCATGTTTCAGGTTCATCTCAACCAAAGTTCTGGTTCCACTTTTCTGCAGTTCTCTGGATCTGCCCACGTCAGCATGTGCCAGTTCCTCCACAGTATGGCTTCTTTCACGCCTACGGGGTCTCAGTCCTTTATCTGTAGGCCTCATCATCTAAAGTTGAGTTGCTCTTCCTCCATCACTGCCTGAATTCCTAGACATACACCCACCTCTTAATAGTTACTGGAACAAAGAGAATGCCCTGCACTAGTTGGAGTAGGCCTGAATTCCATTCACAGGAAGGCCTGGGATTTTGCCTTTAAACTCAACCAAACAGTCAATGCTTGGGTGAGGTCATCCAAACTAAATTGCAGTTGCAGAAAATGGTTGGGGAGAAAGAACTAGAGGTTTGAAAAGCTGACTACAAAGAGACTGACAAATTTAACTATATTAAAATGCTAGATTTCAATACAGAAAATAAACCCACCACTTACAAAATCAGAAGGTAATGGCACAGTAAAAAAATGATACATATACTGAAATAAAAAAAATGGTAAAGTCCTATATGACCCCAAGCTTTTGGTTATAAAATCTTGGAAGGATTTTACTAACCTGTATCATTTGGCAGAAAAGTGGAATATAGATTTCAACAACAGTAACAATATGATAATTTAGAGAAAAAAAATGTCATGTCTGCTTTAAAAAACATTAATATTGAAATCACTAGTGACCACTGTTTGAAAAGACAGCCTTGTAGTGTTGGATGTTCACAGGTAACAGTAACTGAAGAAGACTGTCTACATGGAAATGACGTACTGCTTTGGATCATGGAATCCTGTGCAATGTTCAGGTCAATGACATTAAAGAAAGCTACAAAAGGTGGAAACTGATCAAAGAAAGAAAATTACAGAAACAGCTTCCATATGCATGTTATACATTTTAAGAAGCACTCCAAAACCTTTGATGAATGAGACAGAATATAAATGAAATTAGTCACATCATCCACAAGTGAAGAACATTGTTTTGAAATAGGTTTTAAATTGTTGGTTTTTTTTTTTTAAGATTTTATTTATTTATTTGAGAGAGAATGAGAGAGAGCACATGAGAGGGAGGAGGATCAGAGGGAGAAGCAGACTCCCTGCCGAGCAGGGAGCCCGATGCGGGAGTCGATCCAGGGACTCCAGGATCATGACCTGAGCCGAAGGCAGTCGCTCAACCGAGCCACCCCGGCGCCCTTAAATTGTTTTTAAGATTTTATTTATTTGACGAGAGAGACAGCGAGAGAGGGAACATAAGCAGGGGGAGTGGGAGAGGGAGAAGCAGGCCCCCGCCGAACAGGGAGCCCAATGTGGGGCTCGATCCCAGGACCCTGGGACCACAACCTGAGCTGAAGGCAGATGCTCAACGACTGAGCCACCCAGGCGCCCCTTAAATTGGTTTTTAAAACACAGGTTTAAAAATATAGAGAGCCTTTTCCATGATAAATGAAGTTTTAATTAACAAAAGATAATAAGCAGAATATATAAACAGGTTCTAAAACTAAATTAAAGATACTAAATTACAGTGGAATTTTAAAGGGAAAGTCAAAATGTTTGAGATAATGTTTGTGGGCAGAAATCATATAGAACAATGAATAATTAATACCTCATGATGCCACAGGAAACTACAGAAGAACTAAGGTAATTTTTTAAATGCTGCAGATCCACTATGAAATCATAACATTTGTACATGAAGACCATCATGTGCAGGTATAATATACATCATTCTTTAAAAAGGATATACAAGCTGGACTTGACAAATGAATTTCTTTACTTTTTGTCCAAATCCCGCATAGACTTTTACCCAGAAGGGTAAAAAAAACTGGCCATAATGTCACAAGTAATACCTAAAACTAAATTTTTTTAAAAATCAAACAATTTAAAGAAATTAAAGAGAAATTTACTTTCCAATAAAACATTAATAAATTTCTCAACTGAAAATTAAGTGCAGGGAGAAAAAAACGAGTATGCCAAGCAACTACCGTGCCGCATTTGGTTTCTGCCAAACCAAGTGACCATACAGTGAGCGAGATACAAGTGCTCTGAAGAAAGGACACCCTACTCTGGAAGGGCTGTGGTAAGGAAGTCTGTATGGTTTGACAGATCCATAAAGGAGACACAGCAATGAGGAAGTGTTCCCAGAGGACTTTAGAATGAGTAGTAGTTTTCCAGGGGGAGTAGGTGGTCACTTAATGGCACAGGATTGGAGAGAGTGGCAGGGAGCATGGAGCGGTAATTCCAGACAGAGCGAGAACAAACCATGGCTGAAACAAATAGCTAAAGAGCAAGAGGGACAGTGCAGGTCCCAGATGATGATGGACCTCATTATAGGCCATGTGCTACAGAAGGGACAATGGGAAACACTGAAGAGTCTTAAGCTAGAGAATGGCACGATTAAGTTTATTTTAAAAATACTATCCTGGGGCACCTGGGTGGCTCAGTCAGTTGAGCGTCTGCCTTAGGCTTGGGTTGTGATCCCAGGATCCTGGGATCGAGCCCCGCATCGGGCTCCCTGCTCAGACGGGAGCCTGCTTCTCCCTCTGACCCTGCTCACTTGTGCTCTCTGTCGCTTGCTCTCAAATAAATAAAATCTTTAAAATATATATATATTATCCTGGTTGCTGCATACAGGATGGACTGTAGGGTACCAAAGTGAAAGCAAAGAAATCAGTTACGATGTCACTACAATGACCCAGCTGAGAGATGGCAGTTGCGTGAACTAATACGATGTCACTGCAGGTGGAGAAAAGTAGGTTAGAGAGAAATATAGGAGGTAAACGTGGCAAAACAGTTCTGGATTAGATATAAAGTATGAAAGAGAAACGTGTATCTAGATGGAGGATGGTGCCATTAACCAAATTAGAGAACACCTTTTGAAAGGGTGGTGGCAGGGAGAGACTGAGGTTAGTACTGGACATGATGAGCAGGAAGTGTCTTTAAAACATCTCGTGGAGAAGTCAAGTGGACAGGTAGATGACCCTCATACAATCCCACATAGCAGGCTAAAATCTACCTCATTTCATAGGTAAAAAAGTCAAGGCCCAAAGATGTCAAAGCATTTGCCTCAGGCCACACAGCTAGCAAATAATGGAGGGCATCTTGTAACCCGAACTATTCTGACTTGAAAGTCCAAATGCCTTCTACTACCCTTCACTGCTACGGTAGCTAGGAATATATATGAATTTGGAAAAATACCCTAAGCAAAATAAAGGCAAACAATGGTCTAAAACGATCACCTAGTTTCTACCACACTTCCTGAACACTGTCATATATATTAACACCTTACTTTGAGAGATAGGGCTCTATGTTTAGGAAGAAGCTGGAAGTAGAACAAAGGTAACTAGAAAGAAAAAAATTTAAGTAGTAATTCAAGATATATTAGTAGCTGAAGCCGTAGGGAAAATGTAGTAATGAATAAGCATATGGAAGTGTAGAGTAGAATTCAGAAGGCTTTTCTGGAGGTCATTTTAGAACTGCTAACATCTCACTTTATGCAGGAGTCCCATCTAGAGAGGGGCGGTCCTCGGGGGTTTAAAACTCCACAAAGCTATTCTTCAAGCCAGTCTCGAGTTCTGTTTATGCTGTGTACCGACTAATTATGCACACAACACAAATCTACAAGGATTACTGAGGAAGTAAACTTGTGAAGCATTTTAAGAGGTGCAAGCCACGCAACTGCAATAAGCATTCACACACAATTTCACTCATTTTCTGCATGTTCTTCTAATTGATTCTCCTGGTTTGGGGAAGGATTTGGGGTAGAATCAGCTTTCTGAGAGGTGGTGTCAAAGGCCTGGAGTATGAAATTTGGGTTTGAGTTCTGCTTCACTTATTTAGCAAATTATTTCACTAATTTGCAGGTGTGTTTTTTTCATCTTAGATCAGAGTCAACCTTGACCTACCTCACAAGGTTGCTGTGATGCTCCAGTACCTTGGTGTACGTGAAAATATTTTGTAAGCCAGAAGGAGCCATGCAAATATAAGGAGTAATGACGACGATGACGATGATGAAGAAAAAGTGGCAAGAGAAAAAGGGGGAAGAAGAGAAGGAGGGAGGGAAAGGGCCTTCCTTCCATCAGTCAAGCTCACAGTGTTTCTTCCCTAAGCACTGCTGGGAACTGCACTGTGTGTAGCTGTCACCCTGGGTTCTAATGCTGACGCTACTGCTACCTAGCTTGTAACTTAGGCAAGTCGCTGGCCTCAGTTTCTTCAAATAGACACTGAGTAATTTAGGTCCAGAGTTCGAACTTTTGAAGGCTTTCTGGTGTCACACGAACTTTAATCAAAGAACGATTCATTTCCTTTAAAATTCAGATAGTAGGGGCACCTGGGTGGCAGAGTCAGTTAAGCATTCGACTCTTGGTTTCAGCTCAGGTCATGATCTCAGGGTCGTGAGATCGAGCCCCACATCAGGCTATGCACACGCAGCGTGGAGTCTGCTTAAGACTATCCCTCTCCCTCTCTCTCTAAAATAAATAAATACACACATACATACATAAATCTTTAAAAAAAATCAAACAGTGGTATTCCATTTATTTCAAGGCTTCGTGATGGGGAAGTCACCATCTTTAACTAAGTACAGAACCAGTAATTACTGGTTACAAATATTCTGTGAAGATATAACAATAATAATAGTATATATTTCTTCTTTTAAAACATACATACTATGTTTGTCTTATATTGTTTCCTAACTTATTAGCCTCATCACTCTAATTAGTGCATCTCCTCAGGAAGAAAAATCACTAAAAATTTTCATTTCCTTTACACTGTCTAGCAACACAATGGGCACGTGCCAGATCCACAAATAAAATTTGTGCAAAATGTGTAACGTGTAGAAACCAAACTGTTCTTTATAATCCCTCCGCCTGCAGCAAGAGCTGCTTCAAAATTATTAAAAACAAAAACCCAAAACATTATGGCTAAAAATGGAGTTTTGAGGCTATCTAGAAACAAGAGATGCAAAATAATATTTAGAATCCTTCTTGCCAACAAAAATTAATGAAGAGAACTATGGATTTACTAACCCAACACATAGTGGGGCAAGAGCCAGACATAAAGGATGAGGAAGCACTCGTATACACTGTAACAATACAAATTCTTTTGCATAAGCAAAAATACAGAAGAGGGATATGAAGATTACAGAAGTGACAAACTGACTCAGGACTACAATGCATGCTTGAAGTAACAGTGATTGTAGTTATGAATGATTTGAAGAGTTTGATTTTTTTAAGAGGAAAATGAGCCTTTTCCACAAATCAAATGCAAAATATTTCAATATTTGTTGCAGAGAAACTGCACCTTACAACTGAGGTTTAACTAATGAAGTCCCAGAGAGTGCTTCAAACTAACAGAACCAGGCGAGTTGTACGTTAAGAACAGAAAGCTTAGGGCACGTTCTGCATGGAGCACTGGGTGTCATACACAAACAACGAATCATGGAACACTACATCAAAAACTAATGATGTAATGTATGGTGATTAACATAATAAAAAATAAAAATACAAAAAAACAAGAACAGAAAGTCAAATGGACTATAAAAAGTTAAACTATACAAAGCTTATTTTGTTCTTGACTACTAAAAGAAGCATTTTACCTTTCTTTACAAATTTATCAGTCCACCTGAACACAGAGCTTGCCTGTGTAAACTGACAGCATTTCTTATTCTTGACTTCCTTTATCTATTTTAGCCAAATTGAAAACACAATGTAAATAAGCCAAATTGAATTTCATCTGAATTAGTTGAAGAATACAAACTGACTGCTCATATTGCTAACTTTATTAATGACTCCTTAATTAACAAGGTTTTAAGTACCTGTAGTTTGAGGATTAACACATATTAAAAATAACGGTGTGGGGCGCCTGGGTGGCTCAGTTGGTTGGGCGACTGCCTTCGGCTCAGGTCATGATCCTGGAGTCCCGGGATCGAGTCCCGCATCGGGCTTCCTGCTCAGCGGGGAGTCTGCTTCTCCCTCTGACCCTCCTCCCTCTCATGCTCTCTGTCTCTCATTCTCTCTGTCTCAAATAAATAAATAAAATCTTTAAAAAATAAATAAATAAAAAATAACGGTGTGAAATAACCCAATTTACAATATCAGGAGATGATAATGATTTTGCAGAAAGAAACAAGGTCTAATAAAAATAATCTGGATTCCTAATACCACTTACTGACAATCACAGCTTTACATCATGCTAAAATTACATATTTATCTCCTCATTAGCAACTAATCTCACTTATTCTTCTTGCCAAACCAATTATGAGAAAATTCTCAGACTCAAAGGAATTAATAGGACACTTGGACCTCTCTCAGTCTTCTCATGACTCAAGTAATTAGCAAGCACTTATATATGAAATCCAAATAGTCTTCCTAAACTAATTAATGAAATGAAGGACATCAAATGTTATCAACTAATAGCAACTCAAGTCCCATATTCCAGTAGTCCCCAAACAGATATAATAATTACCAGATGTTGACAGGGTCTTTCTGGTCAACTCAGAGATTACTCGAGGGATGAAAATGAGGAGGAGGAAAAAGAGGTAGTAACTTATCAAAGAGAGCAAACTATTTATGTGATAAAGGAATATTTTATAGGCAATGCCTTTTATATTAAACAGCTTCTGGATTCTCCAAATCTTTAAGCACATAATACAAGGTGGATAAATGATTATAGCAGAAATTTGCATTTATATGATATTTTCTTCCAAGCAGCTCAAAATGGAAAAACATAAGGCTAAGCCATTTTCTCAAAATTTCATAAAAAGCCTGGAATTTCTGAAAAGAAATTTGGAAAGCTTGATTCTCCCATTAGCTCCTTATTTTCTGTGTCCTTTCAACCATTCATTTCAGAAATCACACTGTAACCCTGTGTTAGACTTTCTTATTGCTTCCTCTCCTTCCACATCCCCAACTTCAATAGTTTCCATTATACCCTGCTACAGGTTTTTCTTTCTCAAGGTTTTCTCACTAACCGAATGAGAAGGTTCAAAGACTTTTTACAGACATATTCTATGTTATAAATTAATTTCATTAGCTGTTCTTAGCTCTAAGCTTTTAAAAGATTAAAATTAATAGTGAATCAGAAATTCAATTTATTTGAGTATAGATTTTGTATTTCTTTACTAAAAGTGAAGCCCTTCGAGAGATCTTTAAATAGTTGTATATACTGTTTTAAGGACAGTATATGAACTTTCTCTGAAGCCTACAGCCTATCAGATCCTACACCTGTTAGGTTTGCTCCTGGTAAAGAGTACAAATCTAGAGCCTGGCACAAAATAAGCACTGTGTGTGCATGTGTGTGTGTGTGTGCGTGCTTGTGTAAAAGGGGGGAGGGCGTTGGCGTAAGTGATGGAGCAGAAGGCAAGCTGAGGGCAAATCACAAGCTGACACCCTACAACCACCCCCCCCACCACACTCAAGGTGGGACATGTACAACATTCCTCAGGCACTCCTGGCTGCCCTAAAGCTAGGGGAAGGAAAAACAAATGGTTGATTTTGAGATTATAGTCCTGCAAAACAGGAGTCGCCCTCAATTTACAAACGTCTTAGAGACTGACAGGAAAAATGCATTCTTTTTTATTAAGATTTTATTAGAGAGAGAAAGAGTGCACACACACGCCATGCACACAAGATGGGGAGGGTCAGAGGGAGAAGCAGACTCCCGCTGAGCAGCGAGCCAGATGTGGGACTGGATCCCAGGATCCCGAGATTATGACCTGAGCCAAAGGCAGACACTCAACCAACTGAGTCATCCAGGTGCCCCAGGAAAGAAAGCATTCTTATAGATAACCTAACATCCAGAAGGAAATGTAGATAAAATTAACTGTCCTTATAATCTCCAGCCCATTGACAAATACTTAAGGCACAAGAGTATAATGTTCCTCCAACTGTCTTAATGTTGATGCCTTGACAGAGGGAAAAACCACCTTAACTTGGCAATGGCAAGGCCTTCAGTATCTGGTAGGTCCTCTTTAGCATATAAAAGTTCCTCTGAAAACTCCCCTTTTCCTTACCTCCCCCAATTCCCAAATGTATCATCAGCCACCCCTCACGACCCCAGTGCAGCAGCTCTTTCTGCCCACAAGTCCTGTCCCCATGTTTTAATAAAACAACCATTTTGCACAAAGACGTCTCAAGAATTCTTTCTTGGCCGTCAGCTCTAGATCTCACCCCACCAAACCTCACCTATATTCAAAAACTACATCATATGCATCTCTGAAATCTTTAAACTCTAGATTCAGAAAAGACTGGTTAAAAATTCCTCCCAGGACGCTAGGTTCAAACAAAACTGAAAACAAACAGAACCTTGTTCATTTCTTCTCCAGAGACACTAGTAGTATTAAAAAACGGTAAAATTAATGGACAGAAGTTGCTTCTGGCCATCAATATTTTTGTATGAAATTTGTGTCTGTGCTGAAATAAAAAATATTCCCTCATACCAAGTAAGGCAAATCTCTGAAATCTTTAACCTATGATTAAACCACTGATCTACATAGTTATTGTCCTATGTCTTAATTCAGAGAAGCAGCTTCACCTGATCTGAAATCTGAGGAAGCATTTTCAATTTCTTTGGGAAAATGCCTGACAGACTTCTTTTTAATCTCCCTTTAGATAAAGCTCTCTGAAGATCAAAGGGGCCTCACTCAGGCAGATGTGTTTTGCTGTCAATGGCTAAGAGGGAAAAACAGACTTCAAGCAAACTGCCCAGAGAATCCTTAAATAATTAGGTATTAAATGGAGAATACAAAGTCTTCTGAAAGGTCAATGGATAAGGAAAAGCAAGGCATTCACTCACAAAAAAACTTTCTTTGGAAAACCAAGCTAGAAATAAGCCCTGACTGGAAAACCAAATCACAATGAAGTAGATAAGCTCTCCCAAAATACGCAAATACTGAAATAAACATAACCTAATGCTACTTACTCCATGTTTTCAGTTCTATTCTACTAAAGAATATCTGAGGAAATCACTTCATTGATACAAAATTCCAAATTTAAAACCAGCCTGTATATTATCACATGATCAAAAAAAATCCTTAAACCTAACAATATACTGTTAATGAGTATTTTGTAACTTCATGTAACCAGAGAAAAAGCCCAAATTGTGTAAAGTTAGCCCCCAAAATTATATCAACCAACTTTTATTTATACCGTTTCAGAAAACACAGTATTGGGCACAAGAGAACTGCATGTCACCAGTAAAAGACATTCTTGTTGTCTCTTGGACAATAAGAATGTCTCACATGAAGTAGGAATAAAGAAATGCTGAATATATATATATCTGAATTTTTCCACAACAGACTGATTTCTCTATGCTTTATTTCTTCCATCCAAAAATACTGAGATAACTATTCATTTCTTGGATGTATTACATTATAAATGTCTGAGGTGGAGAACTGCTTAAATCCTCATTCAAGAAATACAATAACAATAATGATTATGTCACCTATGTATGACAATTGGAAACTCAGCTTAAAAATTATATAAAAGCAAGATCTCTAATAACTTTGTGATGCATTTTCAGATTTCTCCAAGCACTTGTTCCAATGCATAAGCTAATAAATAAGGTCTTATGCTATGGGAAACAAATTTTCATTTGGAGAATGAGTTCTAATACTCCAATTTAAAACACGTAAAATTAAGTTTATTTTTAATCCTACCTCAAATTAGAAGTTCAAAAAAATGAAGAAAGAAATCACTAATGAAGAAATCACTATTGAAGAAACCTTTAAAATTAAAGGTTTCAACAAACTTTGTGCTTAAGGAACCCTGATAGTTGCAAAGATGGACTACGATTTTTGTTGTATTTTAGTAACAGGTACCAAATTTAAAAGAATTTACTATGATAATTAGCTGAAAGCAGACAAACTCACTCATATAAAGGAATACCTAGTCCATTTTTCCAAAAACCTATTAGAGAGTTATTTTATCAGGTACAGTTTTCACATGTATCAAAAGTACAGTGGACAACAATTCTTGAACACCATCAGTAGGGCTCATTTTAATTACAGGAATAAAAATATTTTCCTCTTCTTGAGAAATGTAAGTGGTATTTAGCTCCAATTCAAATGTTGGTCAATATACAAATTTTACGGTCTTTAATTATTGGCAAATTTTAAAAGCATTTTTCTATTATAAAAATATGTGCTTGTTATAGAAAAAAAATTTTTATTGACAATAAAAATAACACATGTTCCCCAAATAGAAAGTATCTCAAATTCTACCACCCAGGTATAACCACATTTATCAACATTTTGGTATCTCTTTCCTTAAAGTCTTATTTACTAACTACATATATTTTTTCAAATATACACATGGGGTGTGTGTGTGTGTGTATGTGTGTGTGTGTGTATCGAGAGATTTTTACAGCATATTTATCAAAAGAACTGGAAAAACAGACACTTTTAATAAAAAAGGACTGGATGTTTACCATGGATGATGTATAAATATTTCCGATTTTAAAAACTCAGTGCCTCCAGTCATTTGGTATCAATCTAACACATAGTAAAAATCATGAGTCAAAATCCTTATATATGAAAATTCACTTTATGTTTTCAATTCAACTATGCTTTGGAGAGGGGGAAGGGGGATACTTTGTGCAATTCTCTTGACAGATTATTGTAAGTGTTTGGATAGCTCTGCCATTATTAGCAAATGTCACAAAACAAAGGAGTCAGTTATTATTTTAAGTGATAAGCAAGAATGACAAGCAATTTCATATGAACTGTGGATATGGAACATGGCTCAAAAAACAGATATACGCATTCTGAGATAAGAGTGGATGAAGATGAGAAAACCTGCCAAACAAAGTACAAGGCTGAGCTCACAGCCCAAGCTAAAGAACCCAAATGGTAAGACACAACCCAACCAGATACTTGAAGTTAGGACATAAACTAGGTAAGAACCCTATCTGTGACAGAATAACGTTCTCTAGGTAAGCACCCAGCATTTCTCCAATATCACAGAGAAAAGAGTGATTTGATGTTGCTGTGCTTCCTATTAATGTTTTGGGAAGCAGCATCCAGGGCCTCATTGTAAGGTCAATATCTGCATCCATATCCTGCAGAACACAGCTCCCAGAACTAGCATATAAAGTTAAGAATCCGCCTGAAGGCACTAAGGCTCTTCCTATCCCAAGAACCAAACAAAATTAGAAAGTTTCCCATGAGTTTAATGTGCTAATGTGTCCAATGGTCCCATTCATAAGAGTAGAAGCCAAGGCAGAGCCTGTAACAAAACCTCATCTTCTCAGAGTTGTCCATTGAGGAGAGAAAAACCACCACCTCCTGAAGAAGAATTCAAAAGGTTCATGTCTGTGCTTTACTATTAGTCCAGAAAAACAGAGGGATGGAAAATTACTATAGCACCTTTTATTCAGAAAGGATCTGGTCATGTGAGCATGTCTCAGGTGTGGTTAATAAATCCTCCTCTATGTCCGTACAGTTGGTTAGGATTTTAGACCAATGGATAACTCAGCGTTGACTCCCTGAAATGCTCTATCCATAAGCGGTAAAATCCTTTTGTAAACACCAATATAATGCTCTAAGCTGGCTCACCAGACGCTCCTTCCAGACCTTCCAAGTCTGCCTGAATGTTCAGATAAGCAGATAAAAGAACATAGATCCACCTTCCTTTATGGGACTTTCCCACCCTCCAAAAAGTAATTAATCAGGAAGACTGTGTTTATAGTACACGGCAGGCTTGATCCCACCAATAACCCAACATTATACAAAACTCAGCAATTAGAGGGATGTAAAGCCACACAAAAAAAGAAGAAAAGCTTTCCTAAGTATTAAATAACAAGAAAAACCGAGGGTTAGGGACATCAGAGTATCTCTACTAGAAATACCTCTTCTCAACTTAAGTCTTCAGTTGCTGAAATCTCAAACTACGCTGAGGTTTTCACTGTTTTCTATGCCCATTTCTCCAAAAATCTTCATTTTGGGTTTTTGAATTTCTGTGTGTTATACAAATGTTGGAACGAATTATGAGAACCTCCAGAGAATGCCACTGATTGTCCTAGGTGACGAACTAGACATGAGAGCCTCTGCTTCATCCCAGAAGCCAGCCCATATCATAAATCAAAAAGTTCTGAGGATTTGTCCCCAGAATTCCAGTAATCACTCTGAGTGGAGACTTAGCTCCAATTTGCATTGGGAAGCTCTCCAGCAGCAGCCTCTCTCATAGAATTAGCTCCACCACACTCAAATTTCTGATTCTTGATTCCTGTAAGAGTGTGTGCACTCCCTTTTCAGGGGTCTTCCTCAAGTGCACGACTGGCGAGCAAAAATGTTAGCCTGAGCCACAAAGGGTATATTATTTTTTAAATACTCAGAGTAAACTATAGTTTGATGGCAAATTCTAAAGGAAAAAAAAATCACATAAATGTGTATTTTTCTCCAGATAAGAACTCATATATAATATAAAGTCATGATGTATTTTGTAAAAATCTGCTATAAAAACAGTGAACTGAGAAATAAGTCATTAAACTGAAATGTACATTAACCAAGGTACTTTCTTTATATGTGAATGTTAAAAACATACTATGAATTGTATCAATAAAACATTTATTGTCCTTGTGTTATAAATGTTGGCTTTAAAAGCATAGCTCTTCTAGGGGTGCGTGGGTGGCTCAGTCAGTTAAGCGTCCAACTCCTGATTTCGGCTGAGGTCATGATCTCAGGGTCACAAGATCAAGCCCCATACCAAAGCTCTGCTGTGGGCATGGAGCCTGCTTAAGATTCTCTCTCTCTCTCTCTCCCTCTGCCCCTCCACCCCCACCCCCTGCTATGCTCTCTCTCTCAAAATAAATTAATAAAAGCATAGCTTTTATTTAAAAAGAGAGATAGAATGGAAAGGCATGCCAAGTTAAACTTTACTATCTTGCTAACAATAGAAAGCAAATTTCCTCTGTCCCAAAAAATGACTTTATATACTTGAAATGAGCATTTGTATATTTCACACAGAGAAAGATATGTCAGTGTAACAGTATTCAGAAATAAGTACATAAAATATTTAAATGACTGGTTAAGTCATAGTTAAAGCATCCTAAAGGAGGCTGATTGTTTTCAGATTAAAGCTGTCAGAAAAGGACAGATTAAGAGTAAGAATAGGGGCGCCTGGGTGGCTCAGTCGTTAAGCGTCTGCCTTCGGCTCAGGTCATGATCCCAGGGTCCTGGGACCGAGCCCCATATCGGGCTCCCTGCTCAGCGGGAGGCCTGCTTCTCCCTCTCCCACTCCCCCTGCTTGTGTTCCTGCTCTCGCTCTCTCTCTCTCTGTCAAATAAATAAATAAAATCTTTAAAAAAAAAAAGAGTAAGAATATTTTACATCTGCTTGGACCTCTGGGTTCTAAAGCCCCAAAGACGGGGGACATGGCCCTGAGCTTACAGGTGCCTGGAGTGGGATTAAAGGTGAAAGATGGGGCCCACATGCCTGGAATGTGACGAACAAGCCAGTTCAGGTGCCAACGTCACCATTATATCAGATCCTCCTCATACAGCCTGTTATGGAAGGAATGTGTTAAAATCAGACACTAACATGGACCAATGTAAGGGAAGACCAGCATTACCGGAGAGACAAGCAGAGATGAAGACTCACAAGGCCTAAGATCATTTGTTCCTTGAAGCTAAAGTAGTTTAAACATGCACAGAAAACTCACTTACTTTAGAAAACCAGAAGTTACAAACACTCCTGTAGTAACAATCATGATTGTCTGATGATTAATTGGCACTTACCAGGGGCTGGAACTGAACTATGAAATTTTTGTATTTTTATACTATGTACAATTATTAACCCCATTTATTTTATTTAGAGAGGGAAGTCAGTGGCGGGGGTGGGCAGAAGGAGAGAGAATCCTCAAGCAGACTACCCACTGAGTGCAGAGCCTGACCCAGGGTTCCACCTCACAACTCTGAGATCATGACCTGAGCCAAAAATCAAGAATCCAATGCTTAACCCACTGAGCCATCTAGGACCCCTATTATCCCCATTCAATAAATGAGGAAGAAAGGCTTTTAGAGAAACTGACCTCTGTAAAAGCTTGCTCAAGGTCACATAACAAGTAAGTATAAGAGCCAGAACTCAAACCCCAATCTATCTGATGGCATTCATTCATTCTTTCCTCATTTATTCACTCATTCAAGAATATGTCAGTCCCAAACATATAATACTAAGCGTTTTGCAGCACCAAGGTTAAAATGCTAGGGGGAAAAAAAAAGGACACGGTCCTTGATGTCATGGGGAAAGAGACATTAATCAAATTACCACAAAATTAAATGTAAAATTACATGTGTGCAAAGGACATGAAGGACAGGGAAAGCCTACAAGTCCTCACTCAGTCTCCACAGGAATCAGGGACAACGTCCCTGAGGAAATGACATCTGCGCTAACATCGTAAGGGGGACATTTAGGTGAGGGAAGAGAAAGAAACAAGTGTAAAGCCCCCTATCAGGAGGGAGCAAGGCACTCACACATCAGGGGAAAGGAAGGGAGAAAGCAGAGATGTAAAATCCAGACCACACAGTCCATGTTAAGGATTCTGGCCTTTATCCTAACATCAATTGGAAGGCACTGAAAAATAAGCAGGTGGGGTAGCATGATACTATTTTTGTGTTTCAGAAATCCTGTTGGCGGGGCACCTGTGTGACTCAGTCGTTAAGAGTCTGCCTTTGGCTCGGGTCATGATCCTGGGGTTCTGGGATTGAGCCCCGCATCGGGCTCCCTGCTCCACGGGAAGCCTGCTTCTCCTCTCCCACTCCCCCTGCTTGTGTTCCCTCTCTCGCTGTGTCTCTCTCTGTCAAATAAATAAAATCTTAAAAAAAAAAAAAAAGAAATCCTGTTGGCAATGGGTGGCAAACAGACAAGAAAGGCACCAGATTGGATGAGACCAGATCCGCTAAAAAACCACTACACTTGTCCAAGAAAGAGATGGTGTTAGCTTGGGTTAGGGTGGCAGCAGCAGAAACAGAGGACAGGTGGGAAAGACATTTGGGAGGAAAAACCGTGAAATGTGGGGATAATGTGGATGAGGCATCAAGGATGACTCCTAAGTTATGGAGTGCTTGACCAGGTAGAAGAGCTTGGCCTAGTACATGTTGAGTCTGCAGTACCCTGGAAACACAAAAGTGAAAAAATCGAGTTGATGGTTGGATAGAGAACTTGAGAGCTCAGATAAATTTGAATTATCAATATATAACACATGTTGGGGTGCCTGGGTGGCTCAGTTGGTTGTGCATCTGCCTTCGGCTCAGGTCATGATCCCAGGGTTCTGGGATCAAGCCTGGCATCAGGCTCCCTGCTCAGAGGGGAGTCTGCTTCTCCCTCTCCCTCTGCTGCCACTCCCCACCCCCTTGTTCTCTCTCCATAAAATAAAATAATTAAAATTAAATTAAATTTAAAAATTAATTAATTAATTTAAAAAAAAAAAAACCTCAGAATAGTTCAGTGATGACCGGTCACACAACTGTTAAGTGCCCGGAGGATTCTAATCCAGATCGTAAAACCTCAATTCAGCCCGCATGCCGCTCCACAGCAGCTGCTGCTCTGTCCTCTGGTCCTTCAGGGTTTTTCTTCACATCATTTTCCCCAACTCTGACTCTTGCACAAAGACATTCTGGCTAGTGAAATCACAGGACTTCTCAGGGAGATGTGGATGCTGGCTAAAACTTCGTGAGCTTATTATACCACTCAGGGTGATGGTTTTAAATAAGAGAGTTCAACTTTAGATGTATCAAGTGGGCAAGGAATTCATGGAAATGAGACCATGTTGCTCACAGAACTGTCACAATGACTGGTAAACAATGCTCCAAAAATGGGCAAGAATCAAGAAAAGCTAGAGAAAAGTCAAGATCCAACAACAGGAAGGCTACTTTGTGCAAATTGATTTCTACAAGACACCAACAATCATGCATGACAGTTAAACTGAAAACTTTACAATCCATCAAAAACATTAAAATGTGTACAATCCAGTTAAATCCTATGTATTTATATAATATCCTATGAAATTTCCACTTCAGGTATCTATGTTCCAAACTGGCTGTGATTTGGTCTTGAATTTTTATGTATTCTTTAGGATATAAAAAGAAACATTTCTTTATCAAAGATAAAAAGGCTGCTCTTCAGTCAAAAATCTAGTCTAAGATTTCTTATTTTAAAAATGCCAGAGGTGCCTGGGTGGCTCAGTCAGTTAAGCTCCGACTCCTGATTTGGGCTCAGGTCATGACTCAGGGTCGTGAGATCAAGCCCCAAGTTGGGCTCCGTGCTGGGCATGGAGCCTACTTAAGACTCTCTCTGTCCCTCTCCCTCTGCCCCTCTCTACTCCCTCTCTGAATGAATGAATGATAAAAATGCCAAATGATAAGGAACAGAGCAATGAGGAAATACAGATAACCAGAAGTGGTTTCTATAAGTTAAATAATTTTAAGATTCATTCATTCTCCAATTTATAATAATTGGGCTGTTTTTTGCCCTGAAATAGTTCTTTTAACTGATTCATTCACAATGACTAAACAAAGCTCTTGACACCACGTAGCTGAGCCTTGAACAACACAGGTTTGAACTACAGGGTTCACTTATACCTGGGGGTTTTTTTCAATAAATACAATACAGTACTGTAAGTGCATTTTCCCTTTTTTATGATTTTAAGAGCACTTTCTTTTCTCTAGCTTAGTGTAAGAATACAATATATAATACATATAGCATACAAAACAGGTGTTAACTGATTGTTTCTGTTATTGGTAAGACTTCTGGTCAAGAGTAGGCTATCATAAGTAGTTAGGTTTTGGGGAAGTCATTAGTTATATGCAGATTTTTACTGTGCAGGTGTTGGTGACCCTAACCCCCATGGTGTTCAAGGGTCAGCTGTATTCCTAATTATTCTCAAATCGGAACATTAGGCAAGATAATATAACCTATAAAATAAAGATAAACATAAGGGGGGGAAATGGCAAGATTCAAGTCATTAAATTTGGAAATTGAGTGAATGAGATTTTGTATACATCAACTGATTTGACATACTGACATATTATAAGCTACCACAACTCCAGCTCTTCCCTAAAAGCACATTTCCAACTTTCTTCCGAAGACTGAAAAAAAAATCACTTATAAAATCTGAACTGCATCGAATAACAGATACATAAAAAACAACTTCAGTTTTTCAATGACATAAACACCTACAGCCTATAGTAAAGATATTTACTGATTCAGATTCTGAAGCAGAGTTTCTGAAAATTAGTAATTCACTAAGCTTTCTCAGATAAAGTGATTTAATACACCAATTTCCATCTTTCCCAGACCCTTCTTACGAAAGGCATAACTCAATCATACCAAACTGTAATACTACAAGCAGGTAACAGTATGTGACCCACGTGCACTACACTTGTCCCCATTCTACCATTTGGCTGATGAAAATTTAGAAAGCATTTTCCCATTAAAAAGATAAATGCCATTATGCCTAAACACTCCAGGAAGCAATAGTTTACGGAAATAGGAACGCCCCTTCTCAAAATACCACCAGATCTTAATAGATTAAAAAAAAAGACTTCAAAAAAAAAAAAAAGACTTCAAAATAAACACTTATTCCAAAATCACTTTATTTTAAAATGTTGGGCAAAAAGCAAAAATACTCAAAATTAAAATCACTTCCTTTGCTACCCAAAAACAGGCAGATTTCTAAAAATTAACATATTATTTATTGAGAAACCTCAATAATTGTGACTGGCACCTTCTCTTACCTACACAATACTTCTCTCTACTCTTTTTCTGCTAAAAGAACCCCAGTCAGGGGTGCCCGAGTGGCTCAGTCAGTTAAGCAACTGCCTTCGGCTCAGGTCATGATCCCAGGGTCCTGGGATCAAGTCCCACATCGGGCTCCCTGCTCCACAGGAAGTCTGCTTCTCCCTCTCCCTCTGCCATTCCCCCTGCTTGTGTACTCTCTCTGTGTCAAATGAATAAATAAAATCTGTTTAAAAAAAAGGGGGGGGGGCGCCTGAGTGGCTCAGTCGGTTAAGCAGCTGCCTTCAGCTCAGGTCATGATCCCAGGGTCCTGGGATCGAGCCCCGCATCAGGCTCCCTGCTCGGCAGAGAACCTGCTTCTCCCTCTCCCTCTGTCTGCCGCTCTGCCTACTTGTGCTCTCTCTGTTAAATAAATAAACAAAAATCTTTAAAAAAAAAAAAAGAACCCCAGTCAGTTCAAATAGCAATAGAGGGGCGTCTGGGTGGCCCAGTAGGTTAGGCATCTGCCTTCTGCTCAGGTCATGATCCAGGGTCCTGGGATCAAGTCCCTCATGGGGCTCCCTGCCCAGCAGGGAGTCTGCTTCTTCCTCTACCCACCCCAACTCATGTTGTCTCTCTCCCTCTCTGAAATAAATAAATAAAATCTTAAAAAAATAAAGAACTTTCAAACAGCAGTAGAGAAGGAGAGGAGGCCCTTACCCCAGGCCAAGGATAGGAGTTAAAACAGGTTTAAACAAACTGGTCACTATGGTGACCTCACTGGCCTTGATTAGTGACAGGTCCAGACAGTCTGTGGGACTGAGTTCTGGCCAACAACAGTTCTCAGTTCTGTGGGGTGGGGACTTGGGAAAGCATCTGCTTTCTTGGTTTTAGAACAGAGAAAGAACAAATACACTCTGCAGGCATCTCCTTTCATCTCTGGGCCCTTTTCCCTACCTCCTGTCTGGAATAGACAAGTGTTGCCACAACTATGAGGCAGCAAGCACAGGGACAGAATCAACACAGTAAGGAAGGAGAAGCAGAAAGACAGGAAGAGCCTGAGTTCTTGATGGCGCTGGGGAGCAGCTATATCTGGTCCTGTCCTGAATATGTCAACTTCAGATAAAGTTTAAAATAAAACAAAACACAGGGGAGATTCATGAGGTTCAAATCATTGGGAACCAAACACATTTCGAAGTGATAAAGTATATAAAAACTTCATAACTGAAAGCATATCTTATGCAAAAAGGGATGTAAGAATTTACTACAAATATAATACCGAATTCCTACTAAATGGACAAGATACTTCAGGGCAATAATCTTAGGCAATTTGTTCTTTAAAAATGCAAAATTTAAAATAGAAAGACTATACTAAAGTCATGCATTAAAAGATACAGAACTGTAATGATGTCAGTTGTCCTCAAGTTGACCTATAGATTTAATGCAATCCCATTCAAACCCTTAGCAGAGTACTTTTACATGTTTGTGTCTGTGATTTGACATTGAATCTGCAAACTTACAAAGAAATACAAAAGGTCAGTAATAAGACAATGTTGAAGAGAACAAATTTAGAGACTTTCATTACCAAACATAAAGTCTATTTGTAAAGCTAGAGTCATTAAAATAGTGTGGTAATCTAAAAGGCAACCCACAGAATGGGAGAAGATATTCACAAATGACATACTGGATAAAGGGCTAGTATCCAAAATCTATAAAGAACTTATCAAAGTCAACACCAAAAAAAAAAAAAAATTCAGTCAAGAAATGGGCAGAAGACACGAACAGACATTTCTCCAAATAAAACATACAAATGGCTAACAGACACATGAAAATTGCTAAACATCACTCAGCATCAGGGAGATATGCATCAAAACCACAATGAGATACCACCTCACACTGGTCAGAATGGCTGAAATTAACAACTCAGGAAACAACAGATGTTGGCAAGGATGTGGAGAAAGGGGAACCCTCCTACACTGTTGGTGGGAATGCAAGCTGGTGTAGCCACTCTGGAAAACAGTATGTGGAGGTTCCTCAAAAAGTTAAAAGTAGAACTACCCTACAACCCAGCAATTGCACAACTAGGCATTTATCTCAAGGATACAAAAACAGTGATTTGAAGGGGCCCAAGGTTTATATAGCAGTGATGTCCACAACAGCCAAATTATGGAAAGAGCCAAGATGTCCTTCGACAGATGAATGGATAAAGAAGATGTGGTGTGTGTGTGTGTGTACACACACAATGGAATACTACTCAGCCATCAAAAGGAATGAAATCTTACCATTTGCAATGATGTGGATGGAACGAGAGGGTATTATGCTCAGCGAAGTCAGTCAGAGAAAAACAAATATCATATGATTTCACTCATATGTGGAATTTAAGAAACCAAACGGATGAACATAGGGAAGGAAAGGAAAAATAAAATAAGATAAAAACAGAGATGGAGGCAAACCATAACAAACTCTTAACTATAGGGCACAAACTGAGGGTTGCTGGAGGGGAGGTAGGTGGGGGGATGGGGTAACTGGGTAATGGGCATTAAGGAGGGCACTTGATATTATGAATACTGGGTAATATATGCAACTGATAAATCATTAAATTCTACCCCTGAAACTAATAGTACATTATATGTTAACTAAATTGAATTTAAAAAAAACAGTGTGGTAATGGCACAAGAATAAACAAAAGATGACAATAAAACAATCTCTACTTGCTTAAGCAAGTAGAGTGCTACATATACACAGTCACTTAATTTATGACAAATGTGACACTGCGGTGCCTAAAAGAAATGATTATCATATTAATAATGATGCTGTGTCCAGACACACATAAGGAAAAAATAATTTTTTTAAGTAAGCTCCATGCCCAGCATGGAACCCAAGGTGGGGCTTAAACTCATGACACTGAGATCAAGACCTAGGCTGAGATCAAGAGTCAACTGAGCTACCCCATCCCCCCTGGAAAAAAATATATCTTGACCTCTACCTCATACTCTTAAATGAATTCCAGATAGACTGTATACCTATTAGATTATTCTGTTTCTTACCAGGATTCTGACCATAACGGTGCTTTATAAAAAAGAAATATGAGGGGGAAAAAAGGGAGAGATAATAATACTATCATAGAAATAATATACTAGCAGACAAAACACCAGGAAATTGGTAAAGAGCCACTGAGGGGATCACCCTGTGTACAAAACAAAAGGTAAGAGAGGTATACAATAGAAAAGGAAAGACAATTAGAAGATAAATCCAGGTTGTGCAAACCTGTTGAATCACAGATCTGTACCTCTGAAACAAATAATGCAATATATGTTAAGGAAAAAAAAAAAGAAGAAGAAGAAGGTAGAGGGAGGGGAAGAATGAAGCGGGGGAAATCGGAGGGGTAGACGAACCATGAGA
>NC_138373.1:2429879-2443492 GCF_054177405.1 Leptonychotes weddellii | reverse complement strand
TAAAAGTATAATGTCTAAAAAAAAAAAAGAAGATAAATCCAGGAGACATACTCCCAAATGGAAGAAGTTCACTTATTCCTTCATTCAACAAATATTCATTGCACAGATTACTTACTCTGTAAAGACAGTGTTCTAGGCACTCAGGATAAAACAACAAACAAAAGAGACAAAAATCCCTCTAGTTGTGGAACTTATTTCTAGCAGAGTTCCATATAGCAAGAAAGGAAACACAAGAGGAAAGACAATGAGACATTTTCCCAGGACAAAAAAACAGTTTCCAGATTAAACAAGCCCACAAAGCCCCATCCCAGTGCTACCATGCCACATCAAGGGCTATCGACCCAAAGTTTCAAATCATCAAAGATAAACAGAACTATCTAAAAGCAGTCATATTTTTGTACGTCAAATACAAGAATTAGAATGTCATTTCATTTCACAGTAAAATCACTGGAGGTTGTAAGGCAATGGGCAATACTTGGAAAATTCTGAAGGAAAATTATTTTAAACCAAGAATTTCATACCTAGACAAGTATCAGAGTAAAATAAAAGCATTTTCAAAGATCTGAAGTGCATAAAAACTTCCTTCTCACTTGTGCATTCTTAGGAAACTCCCAGAGGGTGTGCACCAACAAACAAGGACTGAAAAAAGCAACAGAGAGACAGCAAAGGAGGCCGGCAAAGGGAGAAGGCAGAATGGTGGTGACATGCATTCCACAATGGGAGCTCTGTGGAAGCCCATGCAGCAACCAGCTCAGACTGAAGCTGGCTCTTAGAGGAGCATCTCTAAGGAAAAAAAAAGAAGAACTGATTTAAAAAAGAAAAAAAAGGA
This sequence comes from Leptonychotes weddellii, assembly GCF_054177405.1. NCBI lineage: Eukaryota > Metazoa > Chordata > Mammalia > Carnivora > Phocidae > Leptonychotes > Leptonychotes weddellii. The sequence goes on along the minus strand of NC_138373.1, from coordinate 2,442,663 downwards.
AATGATAAGCCAACTGGTATGTTTGCCATATTAAGCTCAACTTCATAGTGTTTAGGGATAAGCTAATAACAGGTACATAGAAAACCAAACAGAAACCTGTGAAGAAAAGAAATATCCTCATGGAACACAGTATGCGCCAATAATCAACAGTCATAAAATGTAAGCACCAAGTTCTGATTTGACCAAAGGTTATAAAATTGGGAGGACCAAGGGAGGGGAGAGGAAAATGTATATGGTATGCATGGAAGAGACTGAGAAAGGGCACAAGAATCAATTAAGAGAGTTACATCCTCATCCTGCAAGACTTCTGAAAGGCAGAAAGAAGAAGTGAATTGGTCAGGGATGCCAAGACTGGAGGCAAAACAAAATGGTTGGCATCTTATGACCCAACCTGTAAGAAGAAAGCAACCCAGGCCTGGTATTTCTCCACCTCTAAACTAGCAAAAGAGGCAGCTAGGTAAGCTCATTTCTCCCCTTGATCAATAGGAATCCCGACAATGGTACCAGCACTACCAGAAAGGGGTTTCAATTAAGAACCTCACTGATAAGTGGCAGAAAGAGCACTCTTCTTCCCCACCAGATCTGAGAGTCCCTTCGTCCATTCAGTCACCAAGCAGCTGAGAATAGAAAAGCACTTTCTGCATCTTCAGGAGGCAGCAGCAGGAATTGGTGCAAGGCCTGTAGGCACCAGAAGAAAAAAACAAAACAAAACAAACAACAACAACAAAGAACAGTTCAAAACAGCACAACAAAGGCTTTAAAATTAAGATGTCATTGGAACCACTAACAAAAGTAGATAGTACCCAAGTGCTGAACCTAGGAGTTAAAATAAAAGGTGTAAATAGGAACAAACACTTGATAGCCAAAATATCAAAGATACAATTAAAAATCATAAAACATACCCAAAACCAGAAACATCAAAACTGAATGAGAAAATACTATCAACTGATGCCAACACTCTAACACATATGTTAGAACTTTCTGATAAGAATTGTATTTTATTTTTAATTTTTTATTTGAGCTTAACTGACACACAGTATTAGTTTCAGGTGTACAACATGATTTGACTTCTCCATACATTATGGTGTGTTCCCCACAAGCGTAGCTACCATCTGTCCCCATACAACACTATTAAAATATTATTGACTATATTCCCAATGCTGTGCCTTTTATTCCCGTAACTGATTCATTCCATAACTGGAAACCTGTACCTCCACTCCTCTTCACCCATTTTGCTCATCCTCCCATCCCCCCTTCCTTCTGGAAATCACCACTGTGTTCCCTGTATTTATAGGTCTGATCCTGCTTTTTCTTTATTCATTTGTTTTGGTTTTTTTTTTAGATTCCACATATAAGTGAAATTATATGGTATTATCAGTCTGACTTATGTCACTTAGCATAATACCCTTTAGGTCCATCCATGTTGTCACAAATGTCAAGATCTCATCCTTTTATGGCTATGTAATATTCCATCGTGTGTGTGTGTGTGTGTGTGTGTGTGTGTGTGTGTGTGTGTCACATCTTCCTTATGCATTTGTCTATTGACAGACACTTGGGTTGCTTCCCTATCTTGGCTTTTGTAAATAATGCTGCAAAATAAACATGGGATGCATATATCTTTTTGATTACTGTTTTCATTTTCTTTGGGTAAATAGCCAGTAATGGAATTACTGGATCATATGGTGTTTCTATTTTTAATTTTTTGGGAAACCTCCACACTGTTTTCCACAGTGCCTGACAAGAATTTTAAAGTAGCCATCATAAAGACACATCAACAAGCAATTACCAATTTTCTTGGAAAAACTGAAAGAAAAAAAAAAAAAAGGAAAAGATAATCTCAGCAAAGAAATAAAATACAAGTTATAAAAAAACAAATAAAAGTTATAGAATTGAAAAATACAATAAGAGAAATTAAAAAAGAAACCTTCTGGAAGCATTCAATTGGAAAACGTAGGTAACAGGTTTGAAGACTGAACCATAAACTTAGTGATCAGAACAACACAGAGAAAATACATAGCCTCTGGACCTGCAGTACAATAACAAAAGTTCCAAAACTTGTATCATTGGAGTCCCGGAAAGACGGGAGAAGCTAGTGGGCTGAAAGAATATTTGAAGAAATAGTATTCCCCAAATTCAGCAAAAGACATAAATCTACAGATTCAAGAAACTGAATAAATCCCAGACATAATAAACCCCCCAAAAATCCACACCAAGACACATTAATGAAAACTAAAGAAAAAAAAACCGAAATCAGTGAGAGACAAACAACATCTTACTTATAGAGGAATAACAATTCAAATGACAGATTTCTCAACAAAAACTGTTGAGGCCAGAAGTGACATATTCTTTAAGTGCTGAAAGAAAAAAAACTGTCAACTATAACTTCTGTATCAATAAAATCATCCTTGAGGAATGAAGAGGGAATAAAAACATTCTGAGACAAAGGAAAACTGAAAGAATTTATGACTAGCAAACCTTTCCTTAAAGAATGTCAATCTTCCCCTCACACACTGATCTATTGGTTTAACATGATTTCTATCAAAATCCAAGTACAAATATAGACACTGTAGACAAAGACAGACAAGATTTCTCAAAAATTCCTATGTAAAGGTAAAAACCTAGAATAACTCCAACAATCTTGACAGAGAAGAACAATGTGAAAAGAATCACTCTACTCGATATTATACGGCCTACATTAATCAGGACTATGAGGTATTGGCAGATAGACACATAGATGGATGGAACAGAGAACCCAGAAATACGTACATGCAAATACGCTCGACTTATTTTTGACAAAGATGCAAAAACAATTCAATGAAAGAACAGCATTTTCAACACACGGAGCTAGAGTACTTGGATATCCATGGGTTAAAAAAAAAAGAACCTCAACCTAAGTCTCCAGTCTTACACAAACTTAACTCAAAGTGGATCATAGACTTAAACATAAAGCTTAAAACTCTAAAACTGTTTTAATTGGAGAAAATCTTCAGGAACTAACGGTAGGGAACAAGTTCTTAGACTTGACTCTTAAAAGCACAATCCATAAAAGAAAAACTGATAAACTGGACGTCATCAGAATTAAAAACCCTGGCTCTCTGAAGATCCTGTTAAGAGGATGAAAAATCCACAGACTGGGAGAAAATTTTTCAAACTACATATCCAACAAAGAACAAGTATCTGAATATATACAGAACTCTCAAAACTCAACAAAAAAAATCCAACTATACAACAGGCAAACAACATGAACAGAGATCAAAAGATGTTCAAATCAACAGCCATTAGGGCAATGTGAAACCACAACAAGCTATCACCACACACCCACCAGAATGTCTAAACTTGAAAATGAGGATAATACTCAATACTGGCAAGGATGCAGAGAAACTGTACCATTCATAAATTGCTGGTGGAATATTAAAATTATACCGCCACTCTGAAAAATAGTTTGACAGAGTCTTATAAAACTGAACATGCAATTACTATACAACCAGCAATTGCACTTCTGGGCATTTATGCCAGAGAAACCTGCATATAAAATGTGCACAGCAGCTTTACTGGCAAGAGCCAAAAACTGAAAATAAACCAGATGTCCCTCACTGGGCAAATGGTTGCACAAACTGTCACAGAGATCATGGAATCCTCCTCAGCAGTAAGAAGGAATGGAACTACTGATAAATATAACTTAGATGATGTCCAAGGAAATTATGCTGAGTGAAAAAAGAAATCCTAAAAAGTTACATACTGTGACATTTTTGAAATGACAAATTAGAGGAATGGAAAACAAACCCATCATTGCCACAGATTAGGGACTGGGGCAGGGATGGTTATGAAAGCACCACAGGAGGGACCCTCATAGGAACAGAGCTTATTCTGTATCTTGACTGTGGAAACACAAACCTACATCTGTGATAAAACTGCACAGAATTTAATGCACATGCGCACACACACACAAGAGTACAAGTAAATCTAGGGAAGCTTGAAAAAATTTAAATACATTTATTACCAAAATTAAAGTTCATTTTTAAAGGGGAAACTTCAAAGAAATACATGTAATACTGAAATGAATGATAAAGATGAAACTCTAGAAACTGAGTTGGTTTTTATGATCTGACTGTATCAATTTTATGTATATTGTATTTATATATTCCTATTGCATACTGCCTCAAAAATGGTGTAGAATAGGACGTGTATAAATAAATTGCCAACCAATCAACCTTGGGTCCAAGTTTCTATAAGAAAGAAGAAAACAGTTATTATTTACCATGAATAGTAAATTATAATGAAAAAGTTAGCATTTTAATGGAAATGACAAAGTTCTCCATATAAAAAAACTACATAACCTATACTTTCTAAAATTTCCCTACTTTTCTCCTCTCCTACCTCACCGCCATGCTTTGTAGCAAAATGGAATAATGAATAATATTACTTTATAGACCTAGACTAACCCAGATCAACAGTTAACCCAAACAAACCTGAATCACAGTTCCAGGAGAACTCAAGAACACCAGTGTCTCTCAGTCCAGTAAAAAATGCTGTCCCAGTGTCAACTTGAGATGCTAGGTGTCATCTCACACTGGCTGCAGGTCAAAGTTAGCACAAACAGGTAGCCCCTCCTTCTAAGCCAACGTATGTCCAGTGTAGTGAGGTGAGCACCTGCATCAGAATAACCCAGGTGCATTTCAAAAAATGCACATTCCTGGGCTCCATCCAAAGCGACCAGATCAGTTTCCTGTGGCTGCCATAACAAAATACAAACTGGGTGCTTAAGACAACAGAAATTTACTCTTAGATTTCTGGAGGCCAGAATTCTGAAGTCAAGGTGCTGGCAGGACTGACCCACTCTGGAGGCTCTAAGGAAAAATTTGTTCCTTGCCTCTTCCAGCTTCTGGCCGCTTGTCAGCATCGCTTTACACATGGCCACATTCATTGCCTCCTCCTCCTCAGTCTGTCTTCTCCCCTGTGTGTCTCTCTTACAAGAACACTTATAGTGACATTCAGAGCCCATCTAGGTAATCCAAGGTAATCTCTTCATCTTCAGATTCTGGATTTAATCACATCCACATAGACCCTTTTTCCAAATAAGGGAATATTCACAGACCTGTGTATGGGATGTTGGGATATTTGGCGGCTGGGGAGGGGAGGTCATTTTACAGCCTACCACAGTTACCGAATCAGGACCTCTGGTTGTAGGGACCAGGGGTCTGCATTCTTTACACGCCAGCAATGTCCCTCAGTCAAAGTCAAGTTTCAGAGCCACGGTCGTAAGCATTGGGAAAGGCGTCTGCCGCAGTATCAAGGCATTTGCCCTGGTCGGGCACCGGTATAGGGGCTTCATCATGTTGGAGACATGGGAGTGTAAGTTCCGCTATGGTTCCAGACACCGATGGCAGGATGAGGACAGAGGGACTGTGGCTGCAGGATCAGTTCTATAAAGGTGTCAGGATGGAGCTCTGAGGCAGCAATGCACGGCATTAAAAATTCCAAAAAAAAAAAAATAATAGTGGTCAGTCGTATGTGGTTTTCTCATGGTTGATTAAGGTGGAATGGGTTAACTGACATCATTAGGGACTTCCCAATGGAATATGCTCTGAGTTGGGAAAAACATCAGGAAAAAAAAGGCGGGGGGGGAAGGGATAGCTCAACAGCAACAGGAATCTGATTATTAAAAAACTTTATACGACTTTTGGAAAGAGTAAACAATGAGGTGTCTAACAGGGAGATGGTGGAAGGAAGAGAAATTCCCAAAGTCACATAACTATGTATATCTCTCTTTGAATTCTAAATGTCACCATATACAGGACAGTACTGTGGGAAATTTTTCTGTAATATAACATAGCAGGTTGGAAAATGTTTTCCCGTTTTAGATATTTGCAAGACTGCATTATGATGTTAGTCATGAAGCAAATAAACACAAAATTAAGAGTTTTCTTAATGTGACATTTTAGTAATAAACGTTTTGATTAATGCACTTTCAAAGTAACTTTCTTGCCTTTCATTTTCGATACAACAATCACAGGATTAACTTAATTCCAGGGATGCTTACAGGTTAAGGACATCCCTAAGATTCAAAATGAATCAATCCATGCTATTTATGTGTAGGGACATCACTCCCAAGCTGTCAAATTCCAGTATCAATCGCCTGCTTCTAGAGAGGAACAGAAAGAAACCAGATGCTTAGCAAAGGCAATACAGAGCCAGCATCTAAGAATTTGAGATACCCACACCCTTCCAGAGCCCTTAAAAAAGTACTCTTGTTCTGAAAAGTTTAGATGAAATGCTACCTGTTCTAAAGAAAGGTGACATGGCAAAGGCCTCATATATGTTGAACAGATAAGACGTAAAAATGTCCGTAACTTGATTAATAACCCTTGATAAACTCACACAATTTAACTCAATAAAAAAGTTAGTCCTCTGTTCCTGGTTCTAAGATACAAGTTTATTCATGCTGGGTTTTGAGCAAATTATTTTTCCTATACACAAAAAAATCAGTATTACAGTCAGAGCTCATAAGCAGAGAAACCTGTATACTATGTTAACACTCCCATCTGGAGCCTGTTTTCTTAGCAGCTGCCCAGAGCAACCAACACCTTTATGTACTTCCCCAAGTCTCTCCCTTACTGCCCTGGTTTGACTGTCTGAATACAGGTGGCTTTCAAATGGTTAGCTGAAAGAAAAAAAAAAATGTTAATATTTTGAAGCAAAGCATGTCTCCTAGAGGCTGATGGAACTATTTAATTTTACACCTGTATTATTCATCAAATATTTACTTCAGCTTAAATTTCAGTAAATTGTTCAGCCCCATGTTAAACATAAATTCTCAGTGTCAAAACACTTTACCTAATGGAAGACCATGGAAGTTGGATTACATCCACTTTACTCAAATTCCATGTGGTTGCATCACCGGCAGGAGCCACGGCAGCGATGGCCATGAGCAGACGTGTGTGTGCTATGCGGCTCCCCTCCCCGTGTCCTGAGTCCCCTAGCTCTCCATCTCTTCTCTCTCCTTCCTCAGAAGGCACCTCCCCCATTCACAAAGGAAAACACAGCTCTCCTTGTTCTTACCCCTGCCTGCCCCACCTCCGACCCAAACTTGCCTGCACCTTACATCCCGTCCTTGTCTTCCCCCCCTCTCTGTAGACTCTGCGAGGAAGGGGTCCCAATTTCTTACAGAGCTCCATGCTCCCTCATCTCTTTTGGGACCTCACATCAATTACTTACCTCATCACCTTTATTTTTACTCTCTGTCTAATCCCTAAATTTAGGACACTGCTCAAATCTTGTTCATCTTACACACACACACCTCCCTCAGCCCTGCATCATCTCCTTCTAGCTGCTGTATTGTCGTCTACTTTTGTTATAATAGCCAATCTACCAAAACAAAGCAATAGTATGCTTGTCTCCACTTCACTTACCATTCTCTGTGCAATCCCTATAAACTGCCATTTATCAGCGCCACTTCAGGAACCCGCTCTGGCCTACCCCACTGATTACCTCTTTGTTGCCAAGTCCAACAGACGCCCTGACAAACTGAGCTAACATGAAATCTCTGTGCCATCTGACCTTGGTGACAACTGCTTCCCTTCGGAGAGTCTCTCTTCTGGCTGCTCTCTTCCTATTTCTTTCCTACTTTCTGGCTGTTCCATCTCGGTCACCGTCCCAGGGTGCTCTGCCTTCATCTTCAGCCCTCTTCTCTTTGCGTGCTGTTATTTCATCGCTGCAACCCCAGGATTAAAATCACCACCTACATGCCGACAACTTCTAAATCTTCAACTCTCTCCTGTGCCAAGGTCACATCTATTCAGCTGCCCAATAAATACCATCATTTCTCCCCAAAGGCCTCAAAATGTTTAAGTCCAAAACTGAACTCAGTATTTTCCCATTCCCAAATTCACTCCCCCCCCTAGTTTTCATGGATCAAATCCCCATATATCCACTTGCTTCAAACCAGAAATCTAGGTATTATCCTAGCTTCCTTTCCTTCCTTCTTATCCCAAACCCTAGCAGTGCTACTCCCTGAAATCTCTAAATACACCTTACAGTTCTCACTGGGAATGTTATGCCTCGGCCCTACCAGTTTTCATAACTCTGGACCTAACACCACCTCATCCATCCTTCACTAGATCTCCAGAGAAAGCCTTCTAAACAGCAGATCTGAAAAGATTGCCCTCCTGCCTAATGTCCTCCTTCAGGATAAAATCTAGTCTCTTTAGTGTGGGTTAGAGGATTTTCAAGACCTCGCTATTATGAATCTCTACACATCATCTCTCACAATGATGAACATTCGTACATGCACATGCATGCACCTGATACAATTATACCAAACAACTTGGAATTTATCCGAACATTACAGTCAGCTAGTTCTTCAGTGTCCCCATGTACTAAGAATACTCCTATCTGAAAGCTTCCCTCCCTCTAATCATCCTTTTTCCCTGGTTAATTCTTTTTTATTCCTTTTGAAGTCAACTCGAACGTCACCACCTCCAGGACGTCCTACAGACCCCACACGCCCAGTCTGATTCGTGTGTGCCTCCACTACACTCTCATCACATCCTGAGCACTCACGTGATTGTTAAAGCACAGTCCTGTGATGATACAACTTACCTGTCCACTAGCTTGTAAGCTCCTGGAAAGAAAAACTGCCCTTCATCCCTGTTTGCCACAGCCTCGTGGAGTGCCTGCGGCACAGCTGATGCTCAGTAAAAGACGAATGAATGAATGAATGAAGGACCAAATGAGTCACACAAGTCCCTTTGCTGCTTGGTATCTTTTGAGTTTAAATGCTGGATATCCACTGTAGATACTGTTTTGTCATGAAATCTAATAATGTCAGAATATTTACCTACTATAACTATCCATCAGAAACACATTATTTAATAGCCACATACTATTCCAACCTAAGACACAGCATATTTTATTTGCTTATACCCTTACTGTCAGATAGTACAGCAGTAAGGATGCTTTGTACTTCAAGATCTTATTTCTAATTATAAAGATGATCCATCATTACTATATTGCAATATATAGCCAAATCTTCTCAAATCTGTAATGGATACAGTTCTTCCTCCTGATTAGAGATGCAGGAGTCCCCTTTGTCTCTCCTTCACTGAAAGAGGATTTCAACCACCTCCATTCTGACCTCAGACTGTACTTTCTAACTGATTAAGTTCTTCTCACCAGCTTATCTTTAACTCGGGCAAAACACCCGGCAGGCAGAGCATCCCAAGAGGAAACTGAAACTACCCCTCAAGCAACAAGCATTGCCCTGGCACCAGCAAGAACCCATGTGAGTGATGCTGAGACAATGATCTACTTGACCTTTCCTGCTCACCTGCTTGTACCCACCAATCTTTATCCCACATTTTCCTTATATAATCCTAGACTTATTTTCAGCGCTTTGAAGGCTCTGAGACATTAGCGTCTTCCAGTGTTGGCCCCATTTAAATAAATTCTTGTTTCACCATCACTCATCTCTCTGCCTTTGGATTCTGTCAGCAATGAGTGGCCAAACCTGATCTATTTGGGACCCCTGGAGCCAACTGCTCTTGTACCCTTGGGCCTCAGTTACACCATCACTTGTATGATGAATAAATACAATTAGCATTCCCCAGCAAAAAGATTTTGTAAAGCATGATGATGTATCACCAAGCCCAAGGACTTATTTCCAAAATGCATGAAAATAAGATGTCTGGATTTGATCTCCTGGTGCACGGCTTACTTCAAGGATGAACCCAAAATACAACTGTGAATGAAGTAGATGGTTGCCTACCAATCTCCACATGCGCAGTGCCCCGACTGCACCTGGAACACAGCCTTACTTGGAGTGCCATCCCTGTGTAGCTCATGCCATTAAGGAAAAGGAAGGCCTCTATGAACTTAATTTCTCTGTATGTTTGAATAGGAAAAAAAATTTATTTCTATATTTAATAAATGACTTTCTTCACAGTGCTTACATGTTACTGCTTTTGTAGAAGCACTGAATGAATATCCCAAATTTTCCCATTTTTTTACCCAGGGTCTTAAAATTGTTAAGTTACATCCTGATTAGTGGATTTGTTCACAGCAGTAATCCTTCTTGTACTTGCACTTTTAGTCAGCAACAGTAAAGAGTATCAGGTAGCGTTTGACATTTGAGAGCAGACAAATAACCTTTCCAATTTACTAAATCCTGCTTTTAAAAAGTCATTACCTTACAGAAAATGGGTTAAGCTGGAGAAGAAATGTAATCATTTAAATATTTTAAAAGAACATTGATGGCATTTAAATTCAGAAGGGAAAGGATGGTTTATTTACTAAATGGCATTAGCATAATAAATGGTTAGCTATGAGGAAAAAGGCAAAACTTGGCCCCTATATCCCACCCATTATAAAAGTAAATTCCAGATGAATTAAAGATCTCCATATTAAAAAATAAAACAGTGACATTCACAATAAGAGAACTTAGGAGAATGTCTGTAGAACTAAGGAAGATAAGAAACCTATAAAGATATAAAGACACATAAAAGTGATAGCATTTATTATTATTTTTATTTCATGTATTATTTATTCTATAACAAAAAATACCACAAACCATTCCAAATACATATAAGACCAGTTAAAAAAAAAAAAAAAACTTCAAAAAAAAATTATCATCAAAGAGAAAATAACCCTGATTTAAAAAACACTCCCATAAACTGATGAAAAAGACAACTGGAAGGAAAAACAGGCCAATAACGTAAAGAAAAAATTCACAGATCAAACTGAAGTGACCAATAAACATCAAAAGATGTTGAACTCTACCAAAAATCAGAAAGTGCTACTTAAAGCAAAAAATGAGGTACTGTTTTTTTACCCATCAAATTAGTAAAAATTTAAAAGACTGAGAATATCTAGTGCCTGTTAAGGATGTGAGAAAATGAGCAATCTCATATGACACTATTAGGACTACAAATTGCAGTAAACATTTGGGAAAATATACAACAATATTCACACAAAATTAAGTATATATATACATACCCTTTGACCTGGAAGTCTCATTTTCAGAAATCCACCCTTTGGGAATAAAAGAACTGCTATATAAAACTAAAGACACATAAGCAGAGATGTTCATCTCCTGTTTGTAATCACAAACAACTGTTTATATAGCAACAAGCAATACAAAATCTCACAGGAAACTACCCGAATGGCCATCAACAGGAATGACTGAATAAATGGACACATCTGTACTTCAGATACTCTATACAATAGTTAATTTTAAATAACTTTGATTTGTATCTATTGTCCTGGAAGAGTGAGAGGGAAAAGGCGATTTGAAGACTCACGTATATATAGCGAATGACCCCATTATGAAGCATATAATTACAGTCAGTGGAGCCCAATAAATGTGAAATGTGTATGAGTATATATCAGTGTGTGTTTGTACTTGTTTGAGCATGGAGAAAGCTATGGAAAGACAAACCCTACAATGTTAACATTAGCAGGGGAGAGGGAGAAAGGATGGAGGAGAGAAGGCTGGGGAAAAATAACTTTTCCTTTATAATATGTTAATTGCTTCAATTGTTATAATTTATTTTATTTTTGTAATTAAATTAAGTAAATATTAAACACAAAAATCTCTCCTCTAATGTAGTTTAATGCATAATATTTAGTATATTAAAACAGATATAAATAATACTGTTATAAACCTGTTGGGTGAAGAACACTTTTTAAATGAGATTTATTCTATCTGCATGCTCAAAGATTTAATGAGATTTGAAGTTTAGAGCCCTAAAGCCTTTCACTTGCACAAAAAAAAGGGGGGATCACCTAAAACCCACCACACACCCGGATTCATTCACATTTCAAACTGGTTCATTAATTTTCCCTTCATGGAATTCATCTGTCTTTTTTCAACTTTTTTCTTGAAAGCTTTTCTATTGATTACATGGTGTCTAAAAAGATGAGCCATGTAACTGCAAAGTCTGAAAAAGATTTTGAAGAGAATAAATTCATGGTAAAGCAATAATCTCGAAAGCAAACCTACTTAACGGTACAGTTTAACATCAGCAAACACTTGTAGCTAAAACAATACCCTGGGATCTTGACTCTGTGTAGTGCCACTGATTCGATATTAGTTATTTCTTAGGGATTGAATTCAAATACAGTTTAATCTTGTTTGAAAACAGGTATTGTTTCAAATTGTTAACTTGTTCTACAAATGCTATTTTACAATACATTGGAAGGAATCTACTAGAGAAAATTAAAAGCAGAGACTTGATAAATCCAATATATTTAATTTGAGAAAGTTTCTGAAAGTACATTGGTTGCTCTTACTCATAATTCTTTTTAAGATCCTACTTTAAATATAAGTCACATAAAGCACTGATAAAGTAATTTTAATTTTGTTGTGTGTGAAGAGCTGGTGGAAATTTTACAAACTCTAAGATTTTCTGCAATATATACAAATATACATAAAACAAGTATACGTTAAACTGGATGAACATTACACTCTTCTACGGAAAGAGTTTATTCTTATTTAATTTAATGGCCAAACTTTATTTGAAAGACATAAAATCATTAAAGAGAGCTTCCTGACTTCTAGCTCCAAACCAAGGACAATTATGTCTCTCCATTCTTCCTGCAAAAACAGCTAAACACTCTTAACATTATATATAAAACAATCATTAAAAGACTCTGCAAGGCAAGATATGTTAAGAAAAAAAAAAGAAGAAGAAGGAGGTAGCGGGAGGGGAGGAATGAAGCGGGGGAAATCGGAGGGGTGGACGAACCATGAGAGAAGATGGACTCTGAAAAACAAACTGAGGGTTCTAGA
>NC_138373.1:2418462-2429779 GCF_054177405.1 Leptonychotes weddellii | reverse complement strand
TGTTCCTTGGGTTTTCTTTTGGGGTCATCCCAGATTCAATGTTGGAGAAGATGGCAACCTAGAAAAACCAATGAAAGTGGACAAAAATCTCTAACGAAAACTTGCTTTTTCTAACTAAAGGACTAGGAAGGGCACAACCTAACAGAAAACTTTAAACAATGACCACTCTACTACAAACACCACAGGAAACACAAAACCTCACCTCTGAAGCAAAAGCCACCTACGCTGCCTAGACTGACACCCTTGCCCAGGCGAATGGAGGCACTGCTCCCCCATACCCAGGGGTGGTATCAGAAAAGACCAAGTTCCAAACTCTGCAGCTGAGTCACCTAGGCAAATGGGGACCACTGCTTTACAGAAAGGTAACTCCCTCCAACCAAGCTGCATATCAGCCTATCGAAAATGGAGTATTAATCAATGATAGCAATCTAACACCTGACTGTGGAGTAGAGCTACACATAGCTAGGGAGGGAAACATAGACGTGGGATCCTCTAAAGGGAACTAGCACTGGGCAATAAAGGAGTATGTCCAGTTGTGGGTGACCCATTTTTAAAAGAACTTTGACAAACTAGTTTTCTTATAAAAGGAATGGAGTCTTCTTGTTCTTAGATGGTGTAAGGAAAGAGTCTTCCCTCTTCCTAGAGCTACCTACTGCTATAATTATACCTTGAATCACCCACTCATTCAACAAATATGTATTATCCTAAACTCAAGGATACAAAAATGAGTAAGAGAGAAAAGGGGAGGAGGAGGAAGTAAAGAAACCAGTTTGGAGAAAGTAAAATCAAAGTGACATTAAGGACATGTGAAGTTGGAGATGTCTGGGAGACATCCAAGTGGAGATGTCAAACAGTTCTTTCTTAGGGACTGAATTCAAATACAGTTTAATCTGGCAGACAAGCATAAATACTGTAAGACCACTCTACTGGAAAGGCCACCCAAAGAAGACAACAAAGAACTGAGGTCTGAAAGTATCCATCATAAAAGAGGAAGGAACTAAAGGAACTTGTCCTTGACAAGGGGAAAAGCAAACAGGAGACGAGCAATGGGGTAAAGATTCCTGAAGAGGTAAGAGAGCGACAGTCTGTTTAGGAGAGGGTTGGCACAGTGGGAAGGGTGCACAGTGGTATCTCTGGAATCTTTCTGCTTCTGGTCAGGCTTCCATGCTTATTGTCAAAACAACTGTAATTGCTCCCTAACTGCCCTAGGCCACATGCACTCTCTTTTCAATCCAAGTTCCGTTGCAGCCATAGAGATTTTTGTCAAAACTGAAATGTGATCACATTACCTTTCTTTAACCCCTCCGAGGGCTCCCTTTGCTCTTGGACCATCAAAGACACATCTCCTGAAACTGGCTTTCTGGACCCTGCATGCTCTGACTCTTACCCTAACTCTCCAGAACCATCTGTAATCTGACCCACTGCCCTCCCTGTTCCAGCCTCGCTGGCCTTCTTCTCTAAGTGCCTCAAATACTGAGCATCCTGGGTTTTCTCTCCCACCACAGGGACTCTGCACTAGCTGCTCACTCTACCTGCACACCCTTCCCACCTTCTCACCTGATCAACTTCAGATGACAATTTAAGCAGCAAATCCTCAAGGAAGTCTTTCTTGACCTCCAGCAATAACACCAACAAAATGTTCCTGCCCTTCAGGACACCAGCTACAGTTAGAATTCTGGTGTGACTATCTGTCTACCTCCGTTTAGAGTGTAAGCTGCTTAGAGATGCTGAACGACTGGGCTCGCTACTATACCCACAGCACTGACTTCAGTGCCCAACATACTGCGAGCTCTTGATAAGCACTGGTTGAGAGAAGAGATGTATGGCATACAGGAGCGAGGCACTGAAGTCAGAGACCTGACACAACCTCTTGTTCACGCTTAGATGCTCATCAGCCATCTGAAGGGTATTTCTCTTTTATATTAAATGTCACATTATAAGAGGATAATGAATGATAACAGTATTCTGCATTCAAGTCTTCAGATCATGTTGGCAGATCGCATTCTGCTTAGCTTCCACTGAACTCAAAATCACCTTTTGGCACTTTATTATGGAACTTCCAATGGTGATATCACTAGCCTGATGACATAAATTTATAACAAAGACTCTAAAGATTTTTTTTTTTTATTTGAGAGAGAGAAAGAGAGAGAGCACATGAGAGGGGGGGGGTCAGAGGGAGAAGCAGACCCCCCGCCGAGCAGGGAGCCCGATGCGGGACTCGATCCCGGGACTCCAGGATCATGACCTGAGCTGAAGGCAATCACTTAACCAACTGAGCCACCCAGGCGCCCTATAACAAAGAATCTAAAAATGAAAGCATTATACTTGCTGACCATCAAATAAAAACAGTTTATTATCTTCAAGGTCACTCAGGGCTGAATTTAACAAATTCAGTTTCCCCTTGGCAATCACAGATGAAGAAAGTAAGTACAAATCAAACCAGTATCAAGGCTTCTGTAGCTGCTATCTATGTCAGCTGTATGAGAAATGGTTAAACTCGGTATTCAGCTAGCACTATGGATTTTGTAACTAGTCATCTTCCCCTTCATTAATAAGCAGTTAGTGACAAAAATCAGATCACATCATCTGCACAGTTAATTACAAGCTGGAAAATATTCAGGGAATACAAATTTTATCAGCATGGCTGACATCTGTCAACTATTTTGGTTAATTACTCCTGAATTTGGATTTTAGCCTTCAACGATTTCAAATTTTAATATATTTGACATAAGCGGTTTTCAAGCAACCATTATCTCTGTTGAATATTTTTCCTATTCCTATTCTAAAAATTGTCAGAAATAAGTCGTGTTAGCTCTCATACTGACATAGTTTATTCCGCAGCTAAATAAAATAAATTGTTAATTGGCAGAATGCTATCTACCACATGGTTAATTTTTTTGTGTCAATGCTTATTAAATACTCCCTGCATCACTATTTAAGACATAAAATATTTTGAACTCTAAATTACATGTTAAGGATATAACCCTAGAACTTTTCTCTTGACTTCAGAGTAGAAAAGAGCATTTGGCTTTGGTTTTTATAGGATGGATGTGGAAAGGCTGTTTGTGTTGCTTTTTAAGTAAACACAAACCCATCCCTGCTCTAGTCTCAGAGTCACTGGTGGTACATGAGGGCAGGCTTTTCGGAAGAAACTCATTTGTAAGTGGAGAAGGCCAGCTGGGGTGAGAGTGAAGATCAGAAAGTCAGAAGGGACGTGAAGCGGGAGGCCAACAAACAGAACAATTAATTGACAGAAAGCGAAGCAAGAGTAGTTCACTGAACACACAGTCCACATTTTCACAGGTGGTCAGTGGTTAACAAGAACATACAATATGAAAGATAAAAAGTGGAAAAAAATTATGCCAAAAACACAAATTGTACCAAGTACACTGAGCCCAACTATTTGCTTTTAATCTCTCCATGACAATTTTCTGTATCCTTAAAGAAAAGAGGCTCAGAGCAATTTAGTCTGCACATTTGCAAAGACAGAGTGGCCATTTGAACCCAGGCAGCCTGACTTCATGCCCTCAACCACACCACTACCCTAGTTCAAAAAGATCTATTCTCCACGTTAGAGAACAGAATGGGCCCACTGTCAATGACAAATATGTTTCCACTTGTCCTTGAAGAATTGGTAATTTGCAATGACCTGCCTGGTCACCATTCCATTTGTTGTCTTTATAGAAGTCAAAGCTTAGCCTCATTACTATAATTGACACTCCTTCAGAAAAATGTATAGCCCCAACATGAAAGGCTATATTCTATAAAACAACATGACTATCTAAATATCTGTGGTACCCTGACCTCTTTCCTTCACAACTAGAATTATGTTGTTCCTATTAATAATGATTTAATCTTTGTTGCATGTGTTCCTGTGTCTTTCCTACAGAAAACACCCAAAAAAGGGTAGTTGATTAGGGGAGGATTCAGATATTCTTGGATCTGTGGCTTAAATCCATCCTAACTTCACACAAAATGCCCTCCATCTGGCATGGTGTCAGCAGACTAGGTGAGTATACATATTTATGGTCGACTAGCATCTGTGGGACAAAGATGCTTGTGGGAGACTCAAGGCTCCTATTTTGGATAAGGCATCTAATGTTTAGACATCTCATATTAGATGAGAATTATGTGAAGAACTGATCGGGTGAATCAAGCAGAAAGACCAATTCCCAGTATCCTGCTTATCTAACTGTGAGGCACTCTGAGTATCCCTTTTGCTTTCTTTCCTGATCAGTAATTCTGAATGGCTTATATTTTAAACCCAGATAACAGTTTTAAATTTCAGACACCAAGACATTCTGTTCATGGTTTGAAAGACAATATTGTTAAGGCATCAATTCTCCCCAAATTGACCTATAAATTCAGTGTAATCCCAAACAAAATCCCAGCAGGCATTCTGGTAGAAATCGACAAGTTGGTTCTAAAATTCACATGGAATAGCCCAAACACTTGAGCAACAAAGTTGGGGGGCTCATGCTCCCTGACTTCCAGAATTATTATAAAACTACTGAAATGGTATTGCAGCACTGGGGTAAGGAGAGACAAATAGATCAATGAAACAAAACAGTCCAAAATTAGACCAAGACATACATGGACAATTGATGCTGGAACTATTAAATAATAGAAAAAAAAAATTGGATCCATACCTCACACTATATACAAAGCTTAATTCAAAATGGACCATAGGCCTAGATGTAAAACCTAAAACTATAAAACTTTTTAGGAAAAAATTAGGAGGAAATATTTATGAGCTTAGGTTAGACAAATTTTCTCAGATATGACACTGAAAGCACAACATACAAAAGATTATTTGGAAAACTGGACTTCCTCAAAATTAAAAACTTACATTCTTCAAAAGACACTGTGAAGAGCATGAGAAAGCAAGTCATAGACTGGGAGAACACCTGTGAAAAGTATACACCTGGTAAACTTACTTTCCAAAGAAATAAAGAACTCTCAAAATACAACAAAGAAAACCAGCCAATTTAAAACATACAAATGATTTGAAAAGACACCTCACCAAAGAAGATACATGGATGGCAAATAAGCACATGAAAAGATACTCAACATCCTTAGTCATCAGGGAAGTAAACACTAAAACCATAATGAGATACCTCTACACACTTCTTTACAAATGCTAAAATTAAAAAGACTGGCCATACCAAGTGTTGGCACAAATGTGAAGAAACTAGAGCTGTCCCAGAGGACATGGTGTGACCACTTTGGAAACGGTTTCTTAAAGCAGGTGCCTATCATATGACCCCACCACTCCAGTACTATGCTTTGCTCACAAGAAAAGGAAACATGTCCAGATAAACAGTGTCACCCAAATGTTCACACCAGCTTTATTTCTAATAGTCCAAAACTGGAAACTGTCCACATATCCATCAACAGATAAATGATAAACAAATTGTGGTATATTTACATGATGGAATACTTACACAGCAATAAAAATGAAAAATGAACAATACACATAACATGGATGAATCTCAAAATAACTACACCAGACAAAAAGACGACGACATGCTGTATGCCTTTTGTTTGTTTGAGGTCGGGGGGAAGAGGCAGAGAGAATCTTAAGCAGGCTCCACACCCAGCATGGAGCCAGACACCAGGCTCAATCTCATGACCCTGAGATCATGACCTGAGCCAAAATCAAGAGTCGGACGCCTAACTGACTGAGCTGCCCAGGAGCCCATCTTTATATAAAACTCTAGAAAACGCAAACTAATCTGTAGTAACAATAAGTAGATCAGTGACTGTCTGATGATGGAGGCATATGCAAAGAACCTGATAGAGGAACTAAAACTCTGCTCAGTGTAATTTGGGAGGAGGGATATATATGTTTACTATCTTGATTGTGGTGATGATTTCCTGATGTATACATATCAAAACTTATCAAAGTGCATACTTAAAATATTTTCAATTTATTGTATGTTAATTAGACCTCAATAGAGCTGCAACTTAAAAAAAGATAACCAGTAAGGTTAATTTGGGAGCTAATTTAATTAATGTCTCATTCTGTTCCACCTCAGAAGCCGCTGGCACAACAAAAGGGCCATCTGGTAAGAAAGGAGGTCTTCCTGTATGTAGTTAGAGCTCTGTTTGGCCATCCGTCGGTCTTCCTCTCACAAAGATGATGGCTTTGAGTCATTATAATAAAACTAAATAATGTATGAAAATGGTTCTTTATTGTTTTATAAAGCAAACTATGACATCTCATCCAACAGTGTATCAGATCATTAAGAAACAAATTAAAGAGAAGAAACTCCCCCCCTCCCCCCCACTGGAAAGTATTAACGGAGCAGATACAGGACGTTCTGGCAACACTGACTCACAGTGTTTGTGTACAGATTCAGTATGAGTATTCATATGTGGAATTCTGGATTTAGCTTATAGATCTTCGAATATAACTGATTATTGTCCACTACGTCAGTCTTAGGAAAGTTTAACCACACCCCCAAACAATCTTATATTACTCTTGACTATTTCTCCGCAGGTTTGAAAGGAATACAATAGTGGTCTCCAATGGAACAGCTGGATCTGGTGCTTGCATGCTCCTCATGTGTTATCATGGCTTGGGAAATGTCCACTTTACCAGTTTTTAAGAAAGAAAGTGGCATACGTTTTGGATGGAATGTTCACTCATGGGAAATACAGTTATTTATCCTCTAAAATGAGATAACTATGTAGTGTCTAACTGGTTGAGGCTCAACTAAAAACGGTCATGCACTATACATTCAAAATGCTCAACAATTAATGGATATTTCCTGAAGTTGGCGGTGTCTCTGCAGCTGTCTGCATTATGCCAACATTTTCGAGGCCTGTCTCATATAGAAATCACAGGACCTAGGATACGCTATGGCTTAAAGACAAATTATTTTGCATACACGGCACATTCTATCTTCTATGTCTTTAAATGAAGGTATTGAATTTAGCTGGAAGACAGATGACATAACTATAAAATGATAACCCCTGTTACATGTTTTTTTGAAGAAGTCATATTCATTGGGCATATGAACTAACAATGCCAGATAGGTCTCAGTAGCAAATTTTGGCTTAGTGTTAAATATCATGGATAAAAGATTATCAAAAGACCATATAATGCAGTGTTTTAACAGCACTGTGTGTGGGGAGGGGGAGGATCTCAGCAGCTCTGGAGGGGAGGTCAGTTGCACCTATAAACCATACAGCCTTGGATAACATAATTGTTCCAAGTCCATTCTGTCATCTGTAAAATGCAGAATAACCATGCCTACCCTAACAAGGTCTTGGAGTTAAGACGATCAAATGAGATCATGTAAAAGAGATGGTCCCATCTCTCACACATGTAAGGGGGATTCTCACTGGTGTCACAGGACCTCCTTCAGGGATGTCACTGTGTGCTTTCCTCACCAGTAAGCTCCAATACTACAAAAGCAGAAGCTCCAATTCAGCCGAAGCTTCTACAAAGCTATCTGAATAACTGTTTTTTCTCCTTAATTCTATCTAACTGCTGACATCTAATAGGGCATTACAGGCTTCATAGATTTCCACATTATTAAAAAATTTTTGCTTTTCATATACTATAAAACATTTGTGTTATTTAATCACTAAATCGCTAATCACTAAGTCACCAAATCACTCTATTTAACATGTTAGTCAAATTTCGGCCTTGAAAATAATCACATTCATTTTTTATTCCACCTCAAAACCCACCCCTCAGTTCTGGGAAATAACGTTAGAATTTTTTTATTTTTTCCAAGAATCATTTATTATCACTCTGTTAGGTTTTCAGACCTACTGTTTGCACTGGAATATCTTCCTTCACCCTCAAAGGGCACTGAGCAATAAAGGTGAAGGACTACAATCAGATGTCCTGTATTGATTTTTAAGGACTGTACTGTCTTTTAGTGTCATGAGATCCTTGGAAAAGCAAAGCAATGTTAAACCAGACAGGGCTCTCCTAGATTGATGAAGAGGGGCTGCTGACCCCTAGATATTTAAAGCCAGAATTTTTCTTTTATTTGGTGTGACTAGTCTATTAAACATTCTAACTTCTACATTTTTATTCAATAAATAATAATGAAGTAAAGATAAACTTTCATTAAAGAACAGAAGGTAGAAGAGTTTTTTTAAAGTAGGCTAGCATCTTTTTGGCTTTTATTTACAACTCTAAATCATAGGTTTTAGGGAAAGAGGGAGAAAGTGAACACAAAGGTTCTGTTCTAATTTAAATATTCTTCACAATTTAGTGGTAATTACTTCTTTTAAGGTTCAATCACCATCTAAATGTTACATGATAAAAAGAAGAGAAAAATATTACATGGTTCATAGCCAAGAACATTAATAAAAGTACTTTCTAAAGTTTAATCATTATTTTCATTTTCTATTTAAAATTTTTATCATCTCAGCTGCCAAATTTCAATCTTCATTGATTAAAAACACAGAACTCCTTGCATACAGATTTATTCAGGTTTGCAAACATTAAATCATCATTAGATTAGAATGACAAGCATGACAAAATTAATACTCCAAAAGAGGTTCAGGGAAATATAAAATCTAAAATGTATTGAATTAGGTTTTAAATTGAACCCATACAAGCTTAAGTTCAATGAAAACTAATATTACACACTTTTTAATCAATTATTTCATAATCATCCCCCTAAATCCTTTAATTTACCAAGAAATCCTATCTAAAAAGTTTTCTAAAGTCAGCCACTGAAATGCAAATTGGATCTAAACTTCCACTAAATCCATCAAATGTCACCTTACTTCAATTCATCAAATAACTTTATATGATTGAATGTAAAATGTGTCCTCAGTGCTTATTAGTGTTACAATTAAAATCGATATTATATGGAAAACAAAATGACATAATTATTTGAAACCATTATGGCACTAAACTCTTTAGAATAATTTACCATGTAAGCTACATGATACTAAGCTCATTTATAACCTTAAACATAATTTAGACCTAATTTCCAAAGCTAACATTTAGTTGAGAGCAACAGTCCTGCCTTTTTAAATATTTTTAGAGGAGATTAAACTCTTTGTTGGTTCCATTAAACAATCTTGTGGATAAAAAGTGATTATAGGGCAGAGGGCAGGGCCAGAAAGAAAAGTTTGGGAGTAGTCACCATAAATCCATGAGAAAGGATGAGGTCCCCAGAGAGGGTCTCCAGAGATGGTCTCCAGAGAGCAGACACAGACAAAGGGGACAGGACAAATCAGAAGGTGGGCTAAGGTGGGGCTGTGGGAGGGACATGTAAAACAGCACAGAGATCAGTCATCCTTTAGTCCCTCTTTAAACAGTAGCCCCCTTATTAAGTCACATGACAAAATATGTGGGTTTAGAAATAACACGGAAGAGGATTTCTAATGTAATCTGTTTTTATGCTTAATAATAGTTTGCTTTCCTCCCAGTCATTATCTTCCATAACATAAATAGTGAGAAAAGGAAAGGATTTACATTGATAATCATACAAAGAGGCTTTTGTAAAAGTGTTAAGAATCACAAATATAAATAGACTTTAAGTTAGAAATCTTTAATTCATTTAAAGTTGAATACATTGCAATTAACTGATCAGAATAAGAATTATATAATTTGGTACTTTACTCTTTGGAATATAACTTCATGTCTTATTAGGGCGATCCAGACGGGGATTGAATAATTAGGAAAAGTCCCTCAAAAATTGATCTAGAATTTTAGCCCACCATCTTTCCTCCAGAAAAATCACCTGTGAAACAGGAGGACTTAAACATTGCTGGGGTGCCTGGGTGGCTCAGTCTTTTAAGCATACAACTCTTGATTTTGGCTCAGGTCATGATCTCAAGGTTGTGAGATTTAGCCGGGAGTCAGGCTCTGCACTGGGCCTAGAATCTGCTTAGGATTCTCTCTCCCTCTCCCCCTCCCCACCACTCTAAAAAAAAAAAAGATAAAATAAATATTGCTATGAAATGGGTCTATTATAATCTATGTCTAAGTTTGCTGGGAAGCAAAGGAAGGCTCCCCCAGGATGTGCTCTGTTTATGCAATTCACAACTCCGAAAGCAAACAGGTTTGAGTTGCTAATGGCAGCAACTCATACATCATGGAGAAGGGATCTAGAGAAGCAGAGTTAGGACCATCTGTGTTTGGTCCAGCCAACTTAGGCTGGAATCCCAGCTTGGTCACCTAACTGGAAAAATGACCTCCTCAACATCTCTGAGCCACTGTTGCCCTCATACATGAAATGGGGATGATACTTATAGAGTTGTGAGGATTAAAATGAAGAAACATATGAGATCTTCAACAAATGGTAGCTATAGTCATGGTGTCCTATCTTATCCGAGAGAAGTGGGTGGTTCTTGTTGTTGAGCATACTTCTTCAGAAGTGTAAGGTAGCACATTCAGGATAATCATCCTCAACAAAATTAATGGAAAGAGGACTTGAATAAAAATTCCACCCCATTCACAAAAATCAAGGGGAACAAAGTGGAAATTCTCACACAGGTCCCTAGTGAAAGAAACGTCAAATTAACATATTCATCTACATTAAGTGAGTCTTTGAAAACATGGTTTCCTAATCTCTCATCACACTGGCTCTCTGACCTGGTAAAGTGAGTAGCACAGCACGCATACTTTCTAACTCGGGGTCTTCAAAGAGAAAGAAAAAACAGGTTATAAGATGGACCCACAGCTAAGGTTTCTGCCTCTTTTCTGTTATTACTCCTTCACTGAACTTCCTTCAACTGACTGCTTAAAAGGAACACTGCTTTAAGTAGTCCAATACGTGGGATAACAATTCCTCTTAACACTTCTGTAAAGCACTGTAGTATTTATATGCAAAGTAACCTGACTTTTCAACAAAAGTTAAACTTATTAATAAATAAGTTCACAGAAAACTTTAATGTAAAATTGTGTTTAAAACACAAATTTTTGAAGTCAGCTGCAGGAGGCATGTAATCTGTAAGGCTGTCAAGCTTGTGATGTATAAGAGCCATGTTAAAAATGAGAGTTTCTCAAATTTACAATAGTTTGGTTCTCTTCTGCTAAGCACTGACTATTGCTCTTAAAAATTTTCTGAGTCAGTTCAGCTGGAATGGCCAAAAGATTTCTAACATGTCTGTATTTGATGCTGGTCCCTAAAGGCTGACATACAAAGATTAATAGTTTCTTGGCCAAGCAGTCTTTAATGTTGCAATTCACTCAGTCATTGTGCTGGAATTTTTTTCTATATAATATACACATAAAGAAGAGGGAGAGGAAATAAGGGAAGGAGAGGGAAAAAGAGATTGGAGATACAGATGGAGGAGGAGGAGGGAGGAGAAGGAGGGGGGAGGGAAGGGGAGG
>NC_138373.1:2354832-2418362 GCF_054177405.1 Leptonychotes weddellii | reverse complement strand
GAACTTACCTTACCTTTCTCAGAGAAAAGAAGTAACACAAATCTAATCCAACCTACCCGTCCTCCCAAGTACTGAAATGACTAAACCAAACATCAATTTGCACACACCTTTTGAATTGTGACTATAAACCAGTAATTGCAATGTCGAAATATTTGTTGTACTTCAAAAGGCTACAAAATTTATCTCTGGTTTAACATTCAGTTGAGGCCAATTGAAATTGAGGACTCAAACAGTGAACCAGATAATTTAGGCAAAAGCACGCACATTCTCTGGCCTCCACCTGGTTTCACTTGGACTTGTTGAATACAGTGCTGTCACACTTGGAACCAACTGGTCAGCATGAGTTATGCTCACTGGCATCTCTGGGGATATGTTTTGCAATCAAGAAGAAACTCTGGGAAAATCTTCCTGTAAAATGAATGGAAAACTAGCTTAACTTGAACAGAAATCTAAATAACAATATAAAAGAACTCAAAAATTCTAGTCACTCTTTCCCATAAATGAATATTTGAAGCTAGGAATAGCACCCTATGAATCTATATATCAATGAGGCTTAGTCATGAAATTCTTTCTGGAAAAGGTGGCCCAGCAGCATTCATCTTCAGACTGGTTTGGGAGACACTCTTTTAGATGGAAAAAAAAAACCTCTATTTGTGGAATACAAGCAAATTTTGTTACCGTATTTGTGGAGGGATAGGGAGTCCTTCAAAAGCAACTCAAATGTAGATATCAGATGGTTTTACAACCCAATCAGGCAATACCCCTCTATGATAGTTGAGGGTGCAGTCTACACTGGGAAGGCAACAAGCCTGGATTCTTCTGATGATTCAGGTATTTGTCTGTGTCTCTAGCTACTTAATCTCTGTGCTTCAGGAGCTTCTCTATGTGAAATCCAGCAAAACATATTTCTTTACTACAGTAATATACTTTTAAATAACTAAGACTGGGGGGCGCCTGGGTGGCTCAGTTGGTTAAGCGACTGCCTTCGGCTCAGGTCATGATCCTGGAGTCCTGGGATCGAGTCCCACATCGGGCTCCCTGCTCAGCAGGGAGTCTGCTTCTCCCTCTGACCCTCCTCCCTCTCATGCTCTCTGTCTCTCATTGTCTCTCTCACAAATAAATAAAATCTTAAAAAAAAAAAAAGTAACTAAGACTGTTATGCAAATTCAACATAAATATATGACAAACTACTATTGCTTCCTACTACTTTAATCCTTCAAGCTTGTTTACATGTTAGCTTTTAGGATATTTCACCCTCTGGAGAATTAATTCGAAAGGCCTAAGATTTCCAGAGTACAAATCGAACCTTCAATACTGCTACATCTAAATTCCAGCAGCAGCAGAAACTGCAAGTGCCTACAATCATTTCTGCTGGGTCGAGATGACATGGTGCCAGCGTAAATGTTGACTCAGCACCAGGGTCAAAATGCTAAGACCAATACGATGATACCAGTGTCAACAAGATAGCAAACATATGGCAAAACCAGCACTAATGTCATTCCATATTAGAAAAAATTAACCCTGAAGTCTAAGGTATGGACATATTCTTCATTTACTGTGGCCTCCAAAACACTGTTTTTGGAGTAGTTCATGTAAATTTACTGAGCTCTTGTCATAATTTTATGAGACTATTTTTTTCTCATTCTATCCAATGGGTGTGTTTTTTAAACTGGTATGTGTAAATTTAATATTTAGTAATCACAGTTTAAAAGATTGAAAAGAGTTTGAGTGTTAAAGGAATGCTAGGAAGAATCTTTTTATAAACCACAGGCTTCTGGTATAAAAAAAAAATCACTCCTGATTTGTATAAAATCTTATTATTCATTCAGTTTGTACAAATCAGAAGGTACCTACATTTCTATCCAGTAGATCCCATTCTACATATGAGGAAGTAGACAGAGGTTAATGTGCTTTCCCAAGGTCACAAAACTAGTCAGTTGCAAAACAGATTATATCTCAGAGCTCCAAATTCCCTATCCTCCCTTTAGTCCACTGGGCCATGCTGCTTCTCTGACTGAACTGGAAATAGATTATAATAAAAATTACCATAAAAGTTTGATTCCTCCATTCACCACTTCATGGACTGCCTTTACAAGTACAATACTGAAAAATTGATTCGGCATTCACCTTTGATATTTTTCATTGCAATGAAGCAGCACAGAATGTGACTAAAAGTAATAATCTCACTCACAGACCGTACCAATGTCTGTGTCCTCAGACTACTCACCTCGAAGAATCAGCAGACTATTAGGATTCTGGTAAAGTAAAACAGATACACTTGTTTAGAAACATCTTCCAGAGTTTTCACAGTAAGTCTCCTTACTGGTCCTTGTTTCATGGTTCTTTGCGAGCCATTTATTATTAGGAATACTTTGGATGTGAAATTTTAATTGAAAACACAGAATGTGTGGTGATATTTTTTCCTTAGTTTTAAAGTGGTGAAACATAGAAAGCCAGAAGCAAAAAAGCCAAATACAACTAGTGGTAAGAGACATGAGCAGGGAGTTCCCATTCTCCCTCTGCTCTGGTTCCAACAGAGAACTGAACCCCAGCAGCATGAGGGGAGGGCAGGAGTCAGCTCCTCACATCACAGACAACTGAACTAGTGATGGAGGCCTAACCAATGACAACGGAGGCCCATCTAGTGACAGAGGCCCACCTAACTGAAGTCATTCTGTCTTTTGGATTCTGGAATCAAGTCTCAGAGGCTATCAACAGAATCTGCTCATCACTGCAACTGAAGAGAAATAAAACCATGAACCAGGAGGTCTGACTCAGAGGTCTAGAACAAGCCAGTCAATGGAGAAAGAAGAATGAAGCAGACAAAGAAAACCTTGCTTCAAGTGATCTCAAAGCCAGAGAGGCAAAGGTAGTTACAGAGAAGAGGCAGAGAAGAGCTAGACAATGAGAGAAGCTCTTGAGTATCTAACAGAGCCCCAATCCCTAGTCCCCCAGAGGCCTGGCAATTCTGACTGTGACACCTCCACCTTAGCCTCAGAGCTGGTGTCTCTTTTAGTAGAGTCTGTTTCTGTTACTTGATATCAAAAGAACTTTAATTACTGATTAAGACACAGTCCTAATACACAAAAATAACTTATTAAAAACACGTGTACGGTCAGAGAAATGGAATGTAGAGTATCAAGTAGAAATGAAGATAGACTGCCATTCCTGCACAGATGTAAACATTTAATAATTTGCTAGAGCTCCTAATTATCTGAAGCATGGCTAAGAGGAAGGGCTGCCTTCAAGGTAAGGAGCAGTTACCAGGATTCCCAAAGTTGGGACTCAAAATGTAGTATTTTATACAAAAATTATATGCATTTTAAATGGTACAGAAAGATACATATAAAGAGAGATAGAGACACAAGTACATATAGATATGCATATAAAATAGGTTTTTGTAGTATGGACCACGTACCAAATCACATCTTCAAACATTTCTACAGAAAAGTGCATTCTGAGATCAATACAACAGGCTTAGTTCAAGATCAAGAGAATCATTCTGTAAATATCTTTTTTTTTAAGATTTTATTTATTTATTTGATAGAGCACAAGCAGGGGGAGCAGCAGAGGAAGAGGGACAAGCAGACTCCCCGCTGAGCAGGGAGCCTGACGTGGGGCTCAATCCCAGGACCCCGGGATCATGACCTGAGCCAAAGGCAGATGCTTAACTGACCGAGCCACCCAGGTGACACTCTTACTTTCTTTTAATAATGTTTTAGTCTGGTACCTTTTACTTAAGAGCTATATGATATATTAAAAGGAGTCTGGGGGCACATGGGTGGCTCAGTTGGTTAAGCATCCAACTCTTTTTTTTTTTTTTTTTAAGATTTTTATTTATTTATTTGACAGAGAGACACAGCGAGAGAGGGAACACAAGCAGGGGGAGTGGGAGAGAGAGAAGCAGGCTTCCCGCTGAGCAGGGAGCCCAATGAGGGGCTCGATCCCAGGACCCTGGGACCATGACCTGAGCCGAAGGCAGACACTTAACAAATGAGCTACCCAGGCGCCCCAAGCATCCAACTCTTGATTTCGGCTCAGGTCATGGTCTCAGGGTGGTGAGATCGAGCCCCGTGTTGGGCTCCTCACTCAGCACAGTCTGCTTAGGATTCTCCCTCTCCCTTTGTCCCTCCCCCAGCTCGCACTTGCACTCACACACTCTCTCTCCCCCTCTCTCCTCTCTCCAAAATAAACAAAATCTTTAAAAGGGGTCTGGGTTTAAAAAGAAAATCTGAGCTTTACTACTTAGTAGTTCTGTGACCTTAGAAAGGTTAATTTTTCTGAGTCTCACTGTTTTTCTGAGAATTTTTGTTTGTTTTTATAAGAATTACATAATTAATAAGAGCCATGCACAAGGCCCAGCATTTTAGAGAAACTAAATAATGCCTCTTATTTTTTCTTTAATCTTATTTTTTCTCAGCCTTCATCTTTCCAGGCCTTAGTAGTAACCCTTTCAGTCCACCTCCGTATCACGGCTCTGCTCTATCCTGAACTTTGGATGCTCCGAACCAGGCCTCCTCAATTTTAGAAGCTAGACTGCCATCTCAGAATCAGACTCACTCAGATTTAACTATTTAATGCAGACTCCTACTATGCGCCAGCCAATGAATGGAGCAGAGACCCTGGAAGCCATCCTTGAATTCCAGAAGCTGAGGGTCAGATCACTTAATATCCCTACCCACTCTGCTTATCTCCCATCCTAACCAGTATCTCCACCACTATTTAGCCACTTTTCTCCATTACTCTGCTGGGATGTTCCTTTCCTTCTCAGGGACTTTTGGTTTGTTCTGGGTCAGTCCCTCCATTCCAAGGCTGAGGACTATTGATTCATTCTAAGAAAATCATATAAAGTGAGGTGTGTCCTGAGCTTCCAGAAGATTTGTAAATAATTCATTTTTCATGCAAGCCCTGGTAATATTACACAGTCAGCCCAGTTACAAAGAGACAGGATCCCTACAGGTCTATAGACCAGATTAGACATGCTGATTATTTTTTTTTTTATTTTAAAGATTTTATTTATTTGACAGAGAGAGAGACAGCCAGAGAGAGAACACAGCAGGGAGAGCAGGAGAGGGAGAAGCAAGCTTCCCACAGAGCGGGGAGCCCGATGCGGGGCTCGATCCCAGGACCACGGGATCATGACCTGAGCTGAAGGCAGATACTTAACCATCTGAGCCACCCAGGCACCCCTGATTATTTTTTTTAAACAATCCACTAGTAATTAAGATCCCATCAATAGTTTAACAAAAGCATCAAGAGATAAGGCTGTGCCTCCTTACAACATTAAAGGGCAGAGACATTGGAAAAGTTAATGGGTCTCTCACACTTCTTAGCTATGTGACATTAGGCTCCTGAGACTCAGTTTCTTTGTAAAATGGTTATAACATGCAGGCAGTCCTTGCTTTCCACAGTTCTGAGATGTTTGCATTTCAGTTACCCACTGTTTAGTTAAGTAACACCAATCCCCTCATAACAAGGTTCGAATGTCACTTACCATGGCATATAACTATGAATTACATAAAAAGACAAACTTCACCACTAGCTCTTCAGTCCATAAATCACTACCCAAGTAACAGATGTGTATCATGACCCATGACTGGTCACATCCCTTCTTTCAAAGCCTCTAGGCAACTGGTCATTATGCGTCTGTTAGTTCATGCATGGACAGCAAAGCATGTAGCTGTGCTGCCTCCCTGCCTCTACCGGTGACAAATCCACTCAGCATCTTGCAAAAATGGGTAATCCAAAGAGACTATCGGCCCAAACACAGATTAAAGTGCAACAAAGAAACAAACAGTGGTAAAAATGGAAGTCAAATTTGAATCAAGCAGAAATGGGGTCTACAGAAGCAACAGCTTCCATGGGAATGTTAACACCATCACTGTTCGAAAGACTAGATGTGCAGCCACAGGGACTCAGTTAAGTGAACTCATTTATCAATGAGCAAAAGGATGAAGATGTCCAGAGGAAGTGATGGCAGCAAAAAAAAAACTTCACATTAAAGGAACTCCAGGAGGTATTTCCTAACATTGAAAGCAAAAAGGATTAAATGCTGGAAGCTGAGCCAAACCTAAGGAGGTGTATGAAAATTCACTAAAGTGTAGCAAAGGTGCTCCATATTATATGTTACACGACGAGATGAAGAAGGGAGAAATCAGTGTACTAAATCAGTATTAGTTCATTTACCTACACATGTATGACAACAGCAAGGGAGTTTTTAACATTTTAACAAAAAAATTTAAAGGTCTGGAACGACTATAATCTTTCCCATTGGTTATTAAAATCACTTTGCACAGTCTGGCCTGCACCATCGTTGTTATGGTCCTGCTCTGCCCCGCAAAAGCAAGGACTGCCTGCGCATCCTCTGGAAGGCTGTCGTAAGAATTAAATGATATGATGTTCATAGATGAGGCTGGGAAGGCAAGCATGGGCTACATTCTGAAGAAGGCTTAATGCCTTTTATGCTGAAGATTAATTACAATTCCTTAAGGATGACAGGGAACCACAGAAGGGATTTAAGGAAAGTGGTAGGGCAAGATCTATACTTTAGAAAAATACCTAGTCATACTGGGCAGGATGGACTTTAGGAAAATTTTACTAAAAGAAGCAACTGAACTAAAATTAGGAATCTCTAAATAAAGCTGTGGCCTTCAGCATGGAGAAGCCATCTTTTTTTTTTTTTTAAGTTATTATCCCTGTTTTACAGATGAAGACACTGCCCAGAGTGCTTTTTTAAGGCATTTAGCTGATAGGATATGAGCAGGGGTTTGAATCCAGGGTTGTCTTTTTTTTTTAAGATTTTATTTATTTATTTAACAGATAGAGACACAGCAAGAGAGGGAACACAAGCAGGGGGAGTGGGAGAGGGAGAAGCAGGCTTCCTGCCAAGCAGGGAGCCCAATGTGGGGCTCGATCCCAGGATCCTGGGATCATGACCTGAGCCGAAGGCAGACGCTTAACGACTGAGTCACCCAGGTGCCCCATGGAGAAACCATCTTTAAGAAATATTTAAATGTATTTAAATATTTAAATGTAGAACTGACCAAAGGCAGTGACTAACTAGAGACAGGAGCTGAGAATGGCAGTGGCTATCTAGTCAGTGTCCTACTTGCTGACATTTGCTGAAAACCATGTGCCAGCTACTATCTTAAGGACTTTACATCCATCTATATATTCAACTCAGCTAATGCTCCTAACAAATTTAGGAGGTAGGTTCTCTTACTATTATCACTGAGATAAGGAAAATGAGGCACAGAGAAGGTAACATGCCTGGGGTCATACAGGTAATAAGGCTGCCCAGGTCCAGAGCCACAATCGGAACCCACTCTTCTCCCACTCATCCAGGGGACCACCCTCTTTTCATCTTTTCACCCTATTGCTGCACGTAGAGCCCTCTTGTGCTGTCGTCCCTCCCCAGCAGGCTGCTTTCCTTACTTCTGCCCTTTGAGCGACCGCTATGTGCCCAGCACTGTCCTTTTAAAAGTTCCATTTAAATCTAGCCCAGATCAACCGCTTATCTCCTGACCAACCTTTTCTTCCACACTGTAAGTTGTACAATTGCACAGAACAAGAGGAAAAGAAGGGAAGGACCATTTATCTGAGAAGAAAATAATATAATTTCATGCATTTTGTTATCCCTCTACCTCTAAGTTGTCATTTATAGATCAAAAATTTTTGTGAGAGGAAGAACAGCACTGTCCGTGAAACTATTTTTCAAACCACTTGAATCTAGCTTTCCATTCTAAGTGGGCTCCTACCTCTTCCATGCTGTTTGTAGAAAGACAGGTCTTCCTGAAAGAAAGCCTCCTAAGAAACTGTGTGTGAAAGATTCTGGGCTGACATGTTTTATACTTTTCTAGGATTTCCAATGTAGTCTGCTAATGTCCTAGACAGGACTGGTTTTTTCTATCTTATTTTCCCCAATTAATGGCACATTCTGTCATAAGTACCTTTAAAATTAAACACATATTTCATTTTCCCTCTCCTGTCTAAAAGGTAGATATAGTTGCTTCAGTTATTTCCATCAATGGCATTCCCACTATATAAATTTGTTTTCTACTCTATTAACCGAGTTATTTATTGGGTTACAGAAGGGGTCCAGGTGAATTCCAGATCTAACAGAAGAAAAACAAATCTATCACACTGGTATTAAGCTGTATTTTACTTATTCAGTTTATGCCAAAATACAGAAAATTGGTAGAAGATGATAATTTAAATGGGTTACCAAAGAGTTTCTCAGAAATCAATCTCCCAATCATAGATTTATGCTCCAAGGAAAAAATAGTCATTCAGTTCTTGATTTATACCAGTCATTCATAAAAGTCTTCAACAGATAAGGGCCATAAATCTGCTCTCTGTAAAGTGTAAATCACTGCCACAGGAGGGTAACAGAGGCCTGCCTCCCTGAGATCACTCAGCTGTTGAGCAGCAGCTTATGGGGAAAAAAAGAGAAGATAATTTTTAGTTCAGTAGTTCCTACAACTTTTCTATCACAGCAAAAGAGCTGACAATTTTATGACAGTCAAGAATGGAAAAACAAAGACCTTAAGGTTTGAATACTTTTTCCATATATTAGACGTAATAAATACGTGAAAAAATAAAGACTTGATTTAGCTAGAAATAGCTTTAATCAGATGTGGCTACTTTCAAAAAATTAAAAACATTTTGCTGTCCATCTTAAATATTTTAGGTTTTATATTTCTAAGAATAAAATGTGTTACATATGGGCGCCTGGGTGGCTCAGTCGTTAGGCGTCTGCCTTCGGCTCAGGTCATGATCCCAGGGTCCTGGGATCGAGTCCCACATCGGGTTCCCTGCTCGGCAGGAAGCCTGCTTCTCCCTCTCCCACTCCCCCTGCTTGTGTTCCTGCTCTCGCTATCTCTCTCTCTGTCAAATAAATAAATAAAATCTTTAAAAAAAAAAAAATGTGTTACATATAAATGTATTTTGTTTTTGAAGGGGAATTCTTAGAAAAGTAAACTAAACTGCACATCAGCCAGACTATCAGCAGAAAAAAATGATTAAATTTTGATGCAGTAAAATTATTGAGACATATACTCACAAATCTCACATTTCTTTCTTTCCTCGATAATACTAAAGTCTCCTGTTTCATCAGCATGAAGAGATTTCCTAAGTATCCTACACAAATTTAAGCTCATAAATCCCTTATACTTGAGGCTGGCATAGCTATGTTCAAATGTTCAAATGTTCAAATGTTTAAGGACACAATTCCAGAGAAAAGATTTATCTAAACAAAGGTTTTCCAGAAAGGCACCAAACGTCTATAGTAAGCTGCCTTAGCACACATTTGAGTATAAAATAATTCATCTTTTTAAAATTTTTTTTCAAAATGAACTGTAAAATAACATTTCTAAAATTAATATGTATTTGCCAAGAACCATTTATTGTTCAGAATATAAAATGGTTTTCCCTACTTTTACTCTACTATTTAACCAAGAACATAACATTAGAACACTTTTACAAGGTTGAATTACAATCTTCATAGCAAATAAATGGATACGGTGTCTGTCTGATCTCCTGGTCCCTGGTTGCCCAAAAGGAATTTTCCTAATCCATCCAGATATCAAAAGCAAAACTAAACCCAGTTTAATTTACTGAGTCCCATAATACAATACTACCTAGAAATATATTTCTTTTACATTTAGAATTCTCTGTATGGGAAATAAAAATGAAAAATAAAAAGCAATTGACTCCATGATTAAAACACAATTCAGGGTCTTTATTGATTGACTTTTCATTCCTGAATTTATTATTTTTATGTTCTCACTGCCCAAAAAAATCCATCTTATGAAATCATAGAAACCTGCTTATCTCAAGAAATTCTCCCTGTTGAAGATTCAATTAGCTCTGCTCTGTACTCCCTTTGCTCAGCAACCAATCTGCTCAAAAGTTCATTGTTCTTTTGATAGGAATCACGAAAATTAACTACATATTCTCCTCCTTCAAAGATAGAAAGCTCAGGTCCTGGTTCTTCAATAAAAATTTTACTCTTCTCTACCATCTGAGCCAATATTTTGGCCATAATAAAAAAATGTAAATTATTAGAATCATTTGTGCTTAAATTTTTCTTGGGAAAAGGATGACAGCTTTCACCAACCAAATTATTCTTTTCTCTTTACATGCTGGATCTATAATAGTTTCCTTTGACTCCTTATTAGGATTACTCCCTAGACATTTCAATTTAAGAGAATAGGGAAGTAGCAAAAAAAGTAAGACTTTGAAATTAATCTATAATATTAATGAATGCTTATTACACTTTTGCAGGTATACAAAATTGGCCTGCCCATTAATATCTTTGATAATATGCAGGGTAAAATGAGATAAAAATAACATACTTAGCACAGAACCCTGCAATACTTAATAAATGCTACCTATTTCAATGATTACTTTTGAAAATCAGATCGTTTCTGGTATGTTTCCCTGGAATGGCTAGTCTATCATATTTGTACCATTTCCCACACTCTAAATATCCCCACTTTACTCCCACCTTTTATCCTCAGGCCTCAGGTTTTGCCAGAGTAGTTTTCAATTAATTAGAAATGCATGTGAACCAGAGTAAAGAAATATATACATATTTTACTTTTGTAAAGGCGTTAGTAAGGAAAGAAAAACTGTTTATGTTCCACAGTATTCTTCGTTCAAGGAATCCACTTAGCTTCACAATCTAGTAACAATTATTTAGATCCAATTCAAGTTCCACTGGTTGCATATAAGCTATGAGTTCTTTTCTGTTATAGTGTGTGGGGTTTTCACCCTTGATTTTGTCACTGCCTGCAATATTTTCTTAATTTTTTCTGAAAGGATTCATAGTTAAAACAATAGCATGTGTAAAAATATTGATCCTTTAACAGACTAACAGTAGTTTAGTTAGCTATAGAATTCTAGGGTCTGAGCTTCTTCCGCTTGAAAGTAACATGTTTTATTCCGATCAGATACTTGTGGAATTTTCTTTTTATTTTGAAATTCAGAAATCTCATTGCAGGTATATCAATAATTATTTCATTATATGTCTATTGTTACTTCTGTTGTTAATTAGGCCTCATGTTTTCCGATTTATTCTTTTATTTCAGGCACCATCCAGTCTATTTCATTCCCCTATTCAGCAACAATGCTTTCCATTTTCAAGAATTCCTTCCCAAAGTCAGGTTATTTCTTTTTTGACATCAGTCTCTTATTTTATAGATTCAGCACAAAGCAAATTTCATTAAAAACTTACCAGGTTATTTTCTTTTTTTAAGATTTTATTTATTTATTTATTTGACAGAGAGACAGAGTGAGGGGGATGCAGGAGAGGGAGAAGCAGGCTTCCCGCGGAGCAGGGAGCCTGATGTGGGGCTTGATCCCAGGACCCCAGGATCATGACCTGAGTCGAAGGCAGACGCTTAACAACTGAGCCACCCAGGTGCCCCCCAGGTCTCAGTTTAAATGCCATTCGTGTAGTATCCAATGTGGATCCAAACTAAAACCAAGGCTATCTGGCTTTTATTCAGGCTAGTCATAAAAAACTAGGGCAGCTCTGCGGAAATAAGGAAGTAGCACTTAGATTCCATAGGAGAGGCTCGGCCACTCTAGGGATCTTAAGTTGACGGAATTGATAGCTCATCTTAAGAAGAACTTTGCCCACTTTTCAAAAGAGTCTCAAGTGCCCAGAAATCAAGGAGGAAAGACACAGCCCCTGGAGAAGCTCTATTATTTGAGGTTAAGAACAGGTTCTCATAAACCCATAGTACTCTAAATGTCATCTCTAATTAGAAGAGGAAAGGTAAGTTTTGTAGTGTAACAACCACTGCCAAGTCCGCAAGAGTATCAACCCAACCGAAAACTAACAAAAAGGCACTTAACCCCATAGTGGTGTTCTTTAATTTTAAACACTTATACAATGTAGAAAATGTCCATTCTCTATTGATTTCATTTCACAATACAACCAGTTTACATATGGTAGTCAGTGCTGAAAATTAAACTTTACATATCTAAACTAATATCAATAATATGAGATTTTTAATATATTCATAAAATATTTAGGTCAAAAGGTTTTCTATCGGAAAGTAGCAAAAAATATGAAATGCAGTTTTAAAAGACTGAGTAATTGTGAACGTGACAATTATTCAGTAACAAACTAAATTTAACACTGAAATAACTAGAGGTGGGTGTAAAGACAAGGAAACTTTTTATAACAAAAAAAAAATCATTGATAAAAGGCTTTAATTTGCCCTTTCTCCTTTCGACTACCACTTAAACAACAATGCCATAAAACAATCCAAGTATTATGCTTTAAAAATAATTGTTCTGAGATGTGATAAATTCTTCCAGAATGATTCTCCTTATGTTAAAACAAATACAGTGAGAAAACATTGTTTCTTTAAAACAACTTATAACCCTACTTGCTGTGTGAGCCACATACCAAGGTCTATAAAAGACAACGTATGTACCCAAATTAAGCAAAACCTCCCCTTCCCTCTCCCCACAAGACTGTTAAGCCTATTAAGATCTATGATAAAGAAGATGCACAGAAATATAAAATGCACAGGAATCCATTAACACTTCACTACTTGAGCATCTCTTCTACATACAGTAAAATTATTTGATTACTGCTCTGAAAGAAAAATTAATGAGAGAGGAAAAATGCAGAAAGAAGATCAGAAGGGTGTTGAAACCATCTGAGCTGTAAAGTCTTCCCTGCTGCTGCCAATCCATCAAATTGTGCGAAATAAATGCTATTTCACCTAACCTTTTAAAATCTTTTAGGTTAAACAATACTTTCAAATACACCAACCCAAAAAAATAATGGGAAAATTTTAATGCTAATATGATAATACTGTTAATCCTACTATAATATTATTACTAACATTTTTAAATTTAAAGGACATCAAATTGAATATTAAGTAGCATTTTGTTTTCAATCTAGGCCATTCTTTTCTTTGCAATAACTATGGAAGGCGCTCTAGAGTGCCACTGACAAAGAGGTTTGAGTGCCAGAGAAATACTTGAAAAACCTAGTGCTTTGGTGGCACGTTCACAACCACGGGGCTTGATGCATTTCTCATTATTATCTACTTCTGAGTCACTGGTACATCTCAAACGGCTTTGCATATTTTCCAGTTTTACTTATTTATCTTTGCTTTTCCACATTTCCCCCTTTTGACTGTATAACTTCTAGGCAGGGATTAATACCAGGCCACATTGAGCTTAGTTTTGTTCTTTAGAGAAAGCTGTTAATTCTCTTTTAATAGCGTAGCATATTTCTTCAACATTGGGAACTTCAGTACTTAATTCATACACAGGTAATTACCAACCTAAAGACAGATTATGTTCCAAAAGCATAAGTGTAAATCAGTTGTTGGAACTAGGAACATATTTTCCCATGTGATCAACAATGAAGGGTGATGAGGATTCCTGACCAGCATTCAAAAATCGACCGAATCCACAATGAAGCTCCTATCACAAAAGAATTCCACAGAGCTGATGGTGGTGTCCTGGAAAGTCTCATGAGTTCCAATACAGCAACTTCCCTGTAGGCTGCCCTGGTGGGAGAGGGTGGAAGCCTCTCATGGGTGTTTCTCTGGACAGTCACACTAGAGGTGAAGAGGGAAAGGTGCTCTAGTTTCAGGGGTGAGAAAATGGGCAGAAGAGAGAATGGTAGCCAATCCTAAGTCCTGACTTTATAATCAAGTTCCCACATAGTTGTGGTACATTACAGTAGGTAAGAACGTGGATCCTGAAGCCAGGATGCCTGCATACGAATGCCAAGTCTGCCACCCTGGGCAAGTTCCGTAAGCCCTCTGGATTTCAGTTTCCTTATCAGTAAAAAAAAAAAAGAAAAAAAAAAAAAAAAGTAAGGACAGCTTCCTCACAGGATTTGTTGTGAGGAGGAAGTGAGTTAACATACATCAAGTGCTTACAACAATCAACTTTCCCAAAGTGTTGTGAGTACTTGTTACTATGATTAATTTTCCTAAGTAGAACAAACCAAGACTATGCAAAGCAGCTCTCAGAATACACTCTGGAAGGTCTTCACAATGAACATCTTCACGAGGCCACTTCCATTACGTAAGTGCTGTCAAATTATTTCATCCTTATGTGGAGAGTTGGTTCTGTTAAGGTTCTATTTCAAATCCTGTTGAGCATAGAGATGAAGCATACATATTTTTTGATGCAACTGATAGGTTTTTTGTTTTTTTTTTAAATGACTGCACTTTTGGCTTAGTGCTAAGCAGAGGGTATCACGAACATCTGGGTTACTCTTTACTCCTTCTGGAGCAGAATGCTCTGAACTGCCTGCCTGTGATTATTTGTACTAAAGTGAATATTCCATTCCATTCACAACCGCTGAAAAAAGAAACCACAGTATGCCTTGGGATTTGTTTTTTATCCTATTGTAATTTGGAGGAGTCTGACAGCATCTACCAAATTAGTAAAACTCAAGAAAAGGTGCTATCATCAGAGAAATCATTTGCAAATGTTCTAGCACTTTATAGCAAGTATTTATGTCTTTCTTTTCATTCTGGCCTATTTTGCAATCTCATTTCTGTCCCTAGCACCCTACTAAAATTATGCCTTCTAAAATATCCAATGACTTCCATTTGCCAAATCCAAGGGACAACTTTCAGACTTTGACTTGCCATAATTCAGCAGTATGTGTCACTGTTGGACACTACTATTCAATTCACTCAACAAATGTCTATTGGGTGTGGACCATGCACCAGGCACCATACTACCCACAGTGGATACAGCATGAAAGAGACTGTCATGGCAGGCAGAAAGGCAACAAATAACTGCATAAGTAAATATCTGATTACAATTGTGACAAGTATTACTAAAGAGGGATAAAAGGGGTAGCAAGTACAGATACTTATATTTGCCTTAGTACACTAAAGTAATCAAACCTAGCCTGGAGGGTCAGAGAAAGTCATATTTCAGTATAAGCTTGAAGAGTTAGTAGCACTTGCCCATAGAAAGAAGCAAAATGGGATTCAGGGAAAGGAAACAGCATATGCAAAGGATGCAGGGCTGAAAGAAGCTTCCTCAGCTGGAGAAACTAAAAGAAGGTCTGACTGCATGAAGCAGAAAGAAGAGAAAGTGTCATGAGAAGATGCTGGAGATGTGGGCAAAGACGAAGAAATGCTCCAAATTCTATCAGTTCTACGGTTTTTAAAGGAAATAGTATACATTTTACCCTACAGCCTCAACTAGAGCCTCAGTCTCCAAATGTCTAGTCCACCGTCCTGTGTTTCTTCTAACACACCAACCTGCCTCTACTGAGTTATTCCACAAATGAAGAATCGCTCATCTATAACTCATTCGTTTTGTAGTTCTTTTTCTTTATATTTAACATCTGTGAAATGGGTTGTATCTTATAACCAATGACATCTCACAATTAATTGGCAGCCTTTTTTTTTAGTGAGACATAAAACAGTGTATCTTTTTAATCAGTGGCATCTGAGATTCAATTAAATATAATATCTATCTTTTTCAAGTCAAATGCTCCTTTGCTGAGTGGGTATTGTCTGAAGGAAGGCAGACTGTTGTGGTACTTTCATAAGTGAAAATAAATGACTTCACCACCTATAAAACAACTACCAAAAATGCGCTCTGATAGAATCCCTTAGGATTGTAACTGCTTTTACGGGTCCAGATAGATCAAATTTCTTCTAAA
This sequence comes from Leptonychotes weddellii, assembly GCF_054177405.1. NCBI lineage: Eukaryota > Metazoa > Chordata > Mammalia > Carnivora > Phocidae > Leptonychotes > Leptonychotes weddellii. Next base: position 2,402,689 of record NC_138373.1, on the reverse strand, counting down.
AAGCTTAGTAAACTCCTATACTGCCAAGATGTTGGCTGAAGATTCTGCAAGACATAATTATAAAGAAACAAGTTTCAACAATTGTCAAGAATGGTAAAAATCAGGAGTATCACCACTAGAAGGGGAGAAAAAGGACTGCATAGGAAATGTATGGCTTACTTCTACCACCTCTTTTGGTTCTAAACAACTAAACATAACCACAAATAACTGACAGGGATTAAAACAGATGGGTCATTAAAACATGGGTTTTAGTAGAGAATTGGTAGCATATAATATTCCCAATAGGTTCCGGTAAACTCTGTTAAAGGATGTAGCTTAGGCCTAAAGTCAAAATGGGGTTCCTATGGGGGCGCCTGGGTGGCTCAGTCGTTGAGCGTCTGCCTTCGGCTCGGGTCGTGATCCCAGGGTCCTGGGATCGAGCCCCGCGTCGGGCTCCCTGCTCCGCGGGAAGCCTGCTTCTCCCTCTCCCACTCCCTCTGCTTGTGTTCCCTCTCTCGCTGTGTCTCTCTGTCAAATAAATAAAATCTTTAAAAAAAAAAAAAAAAATGGGGTTCCTATGTCCTTCCTCCTGACCAGGTTCTGAGCAAGACTTCACTAATTTACCCATTCACAGGAAGGCTGGGACACAGAACCAGAAACAGTACAGATCAGGCTGGTGCTGCCAGGACTCCATCTCCCCTGTAAGTTATTGCCTGGAGGCAAAAGGCAAGAAGTGAAGGAGGAGAGCCTTGTCTACCTGTGAAGCGCTTAGTGAGAAACAGAACAGAGGCTATGTGTAGACACAGTACTTTCACCCATATTATTGTCAGGCTCCAAACTTTACAATCTGCCATTCTTTCTCCCATGGGGAGAAGCCAATAAAGAGAAACAAGGGAGAGACCCGAAGTGGAAACAGAGTTCTTCTCTTCTATAACACAAAGAAGTGAGACCAACACGTTCCCAAAAAGTGAAAATTTTAGTAATACTACTTCCAAATCTGATCACAGGTATCTTTCTTTCTACAACTACCTGACTAAGCTGTGTAATTTGACACTTGATACAACAAAGCTGTAAAGATTTATAGGATCCATAATCATTACCTTGACAAAGAAGATAAAATCTACTATCATAAAATATTCCATACTTTAAAGGAGACAGCAATGACTTTTGCAGCAAAGATATCTTTTATCCTGCTTATTTGCACACACCATCTGCTTTATTAGCTTGTCATGTCACACAGAACTGCTCTTGTAATTGCAAGCCTCATATTACGATAACACTAGCTGAATATGAAGGTATGGAAGAGACAACATGCCGAGACGGAGAGAACAGCTAATTTATTTAGTCTTGCCCTACCTTGTCCCAAAATAATTTAAGCGGCCTAGTATTCATTTGCCTAGCCATTCAAAAATATGTTTTCACACTTATATGCTAGGCATATTGTACCAAACAATGGAGATAAAACAGTAAGGAAAATATGGCTAATATGGTTTTTTATTCTAAAGAAATTGATAGTCTTGTAACAGAAGTAATTTGCTAAATATACAGTAAGGAGAAATGGCAAAGATTTTAAAGTTCAGGAGTAGGGATGTACAGCAACCAGCGCTCAGACTGGTGAATGTCCTTCACATCCATTTTTATACTTTTCCAAGTGCATGGCAATATATTATATTACTTGATGGTTTTCTTAACCTACATAGATGTGTTTTACCATATCTCATTCTGCAACTCAGGTTTTTCCACTCACCTCATGTTTTATGGTTTTAAGTCCGTCCCTGCTTATATATACACGAAGCTGCCATACACACAGACACACACCCGCAATACAGTCTACAGGATTACCACATAGTTTATTTACCTTTCCCGACCAATATATACTGAGGCTGCAGCTCTGCCCTACATCAACTGATGCATCCAGGAACCTCATTTTAAATCTATTTCTGTGGCACACGCAAGTTTTCCTCTAGGCCATCTAACCTTCCAGATCTTCAGTTTCCTTTCTCAGTCAGTTACTGTGATGAATAAAAAATATAAAGGCTATAAAGCACTTTCTTAATAGTCAGGTTCTACATAACCTTAAAAAGTTAAAAGTAGATTACTGTATAACCCGGCAGTTCTACTGCTAGATATATAACCAAAAGAAACAAAAACATATCTTCACACAAAAACTTGTACAAGAATGTTCACAGCAATATTACAGTATTATTTGTAATAGCCCAAAAGCAGAAACAATTCAAATGTCTGCCAACTGATGAATAAATAAAATGTGGCACATCCATACAATGGAATATTATTTAGCACTGAAAAGGAGAAAAGTACTGACACCCACTATGACACTGATGCACCTTGGAAACATTATCCTAAAGGGAAAAGGAGCGGGGGGGAAGCCAGTCACAAAGTCACATATTTATAATTCCATTTATATAAAATAACATATCATAAGAAGAGACATACTCATAAAGACAGAAAGTAAAGATTAATGGTTGCCAGGGGCTGTAGGGAGGAGAGAATGCGGAGTCATTTCTAATCAGTTTGGAATTTCCTTCTGAAGTGATGTGTTCTGAATTAGATGGTGGGAATGTTTGCATAACCTTGTGAGAAGGCTAAAAATCACTAACCTGTGCACTTTAAAATGGTGAATTTTATGCTATGTGAAGTATATATCAAAAAAAAAAAAATGCTTTAAACTGTAAACTGCCCCAGATAGGAACTATGACTTATGTATCTTTGCATCCTACAAAATACTTTGTATATGGTAGGCTCTCAAGTTATTATTTACTACCTCTATATTATGGACACCAAGAATCTCATTACTCCAAATTAATTGGAAACTTCACCCCTAGACTATCCCAATTTATATCTATTCTCTGATTTTAGTAAGATGAAATGTAATTCTTATTAAAGAGGGTGGAGGCCATCCTATCATAAATTTAGTGTGTTCTTAAGTTATGGGTGTTCATAGTATGCCATCTTCCAGTACTTGATGAAAAGTGAAAATGTGCAAACAAAGAATCCCAGGGAGCTCAATCAGGCTGGGTCACAGGTTGAGGGGAGGTGCAGGCAGGGGCAGAAATGGGGGACAATTTCTGTCCAGGGTTCTGAGCTTAGCTCCATAATCCTCTAACCCATGCACACAGACAATATGAATTGCATAAAACCTGACTTTATTATATAAAAGAAAATCTTTTTAATGGCAATTTACCTAGTCTGTTTTCTGCTTTTGGTTAACTTTGAAACAATACACCAATTATGTATATCATTACATTGTGTCAGATAAATTATCTGTAGGTTTTATCAATATGAAACTCCATGGAGAGTTCCTTCATTCCTCATTCAAAGTACATTTATTAAAGACTACTATCCAAGGCAATAGGCTCATACCTAGTGAACCAAGTTCCAGGCCTTGTCAAGCCCTCACAGACATTAAACAAGTTAACTCCAGAATTCACTGTATGTTGCTCTCAAGTTCTAGTCAAGTCAGCCCAGTCTTTTTTAATTGTGGAGAGGACAGACAAAAAATAAAGGAAAAACGAGAAGAATTAGTGTGAATAATAGAAATCACTGCATTAAAAGGGAGCTTTTCCAGGTTAACATTAGCACACTGTTCACCATTTCCTGGTTGTGTATCTACTGCATTTCAGATACGCTGAGAAGCATCAGAGCTGTGTGAGATAACTGAGTGGATTTCTAAGCTGACAAATGACAAACTAGAATGTTCTGTTGATAAAATATATGAACTGCAAAAGGGGGGATCCAAATTTTAGCTCCCAATTTATTTATATCACTGGATCATATCTTTCGGTTTCTTACAACTATAATTACAGCCAATTGTTTTAGCTTGAAAGGGAAATAAACTTAATCTGCTATAACACCAAAGAGTGACTTAGACTGCCTTTCCTCAAGTCTCATTCTGCTTGACCTGCATGTGGCGCTTGACAACATTGACCAACAGGTACTTTTTGAAGCTGTCTTATCCCTCAATGTGGAAACTACATGGTCGTCCTCTTGTCCTCTCATTCTAACTCTGCTTTGTCTTTTTTTTTTTTTTTTTTTTAAAGATTTTATTTATTTATTTGACAGAGAGAGACACAGCAAGAGAGGGAACACAAGCAGGGGGAGTGGGAGAGGGAGAAGCAGGCTTCCCGCCGAGCAGGGAACCCAATGCGGGGCTCGATCCCAGGACCCTGGGATCATGACCTGAGCCGAAGGCAGACGCTTAACGACTGAGCCACCCAGGCGCCCTTAACTCTGCTTTGTCTTATACGGATCTTCTCCATTTTCCCCTTGCTCTTCCCTAGCAGGTCTCAAAAGCCAAGCCTCATCCTCATCTTTCTGTAAGATTTTGTTATATTTGTTATTAAAAAGCTCTTCTTCCAGTGTTGTGAAAGGGCCCTGTCCATTTAACATTCAAAACCACATCCGTGTCAGGCATCTCATCCTCCGACTTCCTCTACACCACGCAGCCTCCATTGAAGAGCTTACTGTCGCAAAGGAAGGAAAGAAACAAGCAGTTCAAATTCTGACCCTGTCACTTACTAGTTATGTCACTTTTGACAGAGTAGTCAGGTTGCTGGAGCTTCCTCTTCTATAAAATGTGTATAATAATGCCTCTCTCCAAAGAGATGTTGGATTAAATCGTGATGATAATGATGATGACATTTAAATGTTAGTTATTATGTGTCAGATACTGTTAAGCACTTTACACATATTAACTCATTTGCTCTTCACAAGAATCCTACTATTACACCCCTTTTACAGATGAGGAAATTAAGGCACAGAGAGCATAATCGCAAAGCCCCATCACAGTAGCTAATATAATAGCCATTCAATAAACAGTGACTGCCCTCATGAATACCTCTACGTTGTGACTCTCAAACACATATCCCATAAAACACAGATCTTCATTCACTTCAACTCTGCTGGGGGATTTCCAGACCATGTCTCACCAACATAAACATAACAATGTCAAAACTCAAACTCCACCTTCCATTTCCCTCCAGCCAGCCTACCTGCACACTGCACATGGTTCTCAGCCTTTCAGGAGGACAGCACTCACTTCCTACTTGGACTCCTCTTCTCTCCACTTACACTTCCTTGACCCCTGTCCTGCCAGACAGCTGGATTCCAGAGCCAAACCAACTTCATTGAATGTATGCTTCCAGAACAATTCCATAACTTACATCAAGTTTGATGGAAACAAGAAGTGGCAACACCTCAAAGCCCATGATAAGGGAAACGAGGGATGAGAGGCGGAAACAAGACTCCCCAACTGTGCGGGCCACCAGATGATGGACACAGGAGCAAACATGTGATCAGACTACAATCCGTTCTCAGAGTAACCAAGAACATCCAAAACAAAAATGTAATAAAATCCTAAAAGAGACCATCGAGAGGGAAAGGTGGGATGAAAGATTATGAAGACTGGTGAAACCTGAGCAAGGAAAAGGAGTAGAAAAACACTAATCCATGTTAATAAAAAGCCATGTTCATCAGAAGCAGAAGTGTCAGTTTACATTATCTGGTTTTGTTTTTATGTCATGAAAAAGAAAGCAAACTCATATCTCAAGGGTGGGGAGGGAAAGAAGCTAACCCCAGTAATGTCATTCTTACAGGTTTCATTTGAGCAGCCTGACAAGCCAGCACTATGTGCCTCCAACTGTCAATAGGGCTGACAGAACCACTTAAGCTAATTAACTAGCTAGGTCTTTAAAATGCAATGGGAACTGTACATCAGCATCACTTAATTATTGCAAAACTGGAAACGGCTAAATAAATATTGCAAAGCCTTCAGTAAGTAAATGGCACTGCCATCCTATAATGCATTATTATCAAATGTTGGTGAATATACTGGAGTATGGAAAAGCAAATAAAGTTCTAAAAAGCAGAATTTAAAATTTGTATTAATATAAAACAACTTATAATTAATAAATAATCTATGGTACTGTCCAACATATCAACTGTAAACAGTTAATTCAAGTACAGGTCAAATCAATAAATTTATATAAACAGGTGCTTAAAAAGAATGATCAATTCAACATACAAAAAGCAAAGAGTAACTGGCTAAAACCTTGAATAACAAGATAAATGAGATACTCAAATATATTAAATATTTTTTCAGTAATTTATCAAATAGGATGCTGTATGGAATTTCTTCATAACTCCTTCAGAAATAATAACCAGAATGTAAATTAAAAAGAAAAATCAATAAAGCTACAGCTTATGGTTAAAGACTATAAAGAAGATTGTTAAGTAATAATATAAAACAGAGGAAAGCAACATTTTAGTCATAAAGTGAATTATTTGAGCCAAAAGAAAAGAGTGAACTATGAGTGACGCAGTCAGCTGAGCGTCCAACTCTTGATTTCGGTTCTGGTCATGATCTCAGGGTCGTGGGATTGAGCCCCACGTTGGGCTCCACACTGTGTGTGCAGTCTGCTTGGGATTTTCTCCCTCTCCCCGCCTCCCCCTGCGCGTGCATGAGCACCCACTCTCTCTTTTTAAAAAAATAAAACAAAATAAAGAGAGTGAATTCTGGCATTCTCCAGGCCCTAACAGTACATTGGTCTTTACCTGATTCTTAGGTCCTGTCAGTGCTTCTCAGCTCCTGCCTATAATAACCCATAACACCACAGTGCCTGCTGGGAACAGGACTACATCTGCCTCTTTCTCCAGAGCGGAGGACCAAGCCTGGCACACAGCAGTCATGCAATAAGTAGTCATTAAAAGATGTGTTTACACATCTGTTTCTGCCACAAAAGTGGGAACTTCCTGAAGAAAAGAGCAATTCTTACTTATCCTTGTATACCGAACACCTAGAACAGTGCCCAGCATATAATATGCACCCAAGCAATGTTTGCAAAATGAAGGATCTTTATTTTCAAGTTACAGCACACAGCTTGGGATTTTATTTATTTTTTTAAAGATTTTTAATTTATTTGACAGAGAGAGAGACAGCGAGAGAGGGAACACAAAGAGGGGGAGTGGGAGAGGAAGAAGCAGGCCTCCCACTGAGTAGGGAGCCTGATGCGGGGCTCGATCCTAGAACCCTGGGATCATGACCCGAGCTGAAGGCAGATGCTTAATGACTGAGCCACCCAGGTGCCCCCAGCTTGGGATTTTATAGTGCAGGTAAATAATGTATGTCCCTCACATAAAGCTGATTTCCGGAAAATAAATTTATTAGATGAGAAGACTGGCTGCCCAAAGTGACACACTGAGATAGACACATTTCTGAATGTACGGGTCGTGTCGCTATGTTTATTTTTCCTTCAATTATGTGTTCTTTCATTTGTATCTTTTAATCGCAGATATTTAAGCACTTGCTGACACCAGTCAACCATGCACTGGTCACAAAAAATACCACCTCATATGATGCAAAATCTGTGAAGCCTGGTCTTCACAGAAGCTTTGTTTCCTATCAGTCACTGAAAGAACAAATGTTTGGTAATGGCTCTTTGTTTGAAAATCCCTGCTGTGATCTATCAAATTTTTAATATGAAGTTCCAGGAAACGCAGTGAATTCTGAGTAGGCTGTGAAGTCTGGGGCAAACAGAAGCCACCTTGTAGGGTCTTCTTTGACCCCAAGCATCATTAGAACAGACCAATATTCCTTGTCTCAGCGCACTGTGTGTTTTGGGGGATTTGTTTTTCCCCGCCCGTTATGGAGAGACAGAGCAATTTGGGGTGAAAAAAATAATCTCTGCCCTTTCCTCTAGGGTTCTTGATTCCACAGGTAACCAATTCTCTGTGCCTCAACCACTCTGCAATTTACTCAAGCTTGTCTACAAAGAGGTAAAAATTAGAATAGGTATTTTCTGCTTTTCTGTTTTAGTATAAAAGTGGACTGCTTACATTATAAATGTACTGTGCATCCTCATTTTACCAACGAGGAACTTCATCAATTCATCAACTGACTTTCTAAATTCATTCTGTGTGTATACCAAATATGCTTGTATACATGCATAAACACAACTCTACTCATGTGTGTGAGCACTATATATTGTGGACATTGTATGTGGCTCACACACAAAGTCTTTAATGAAGGATCAGAGATTAGTACTTCCTCTTAGATATCCCTTCTTCTGAAACACATCCAAAAACTGGAAGACTCGTCTATCCTCGTTTCGCACTCTTGTATGCGTGATAAAGCTAAATGCCTTCCATATGATGTTTAATTCAATCCGCAAAAGGATCCATGGAGAAATCAAAACTCGGGTGAATTACTGAAATGGCCCAAAGGTGAAGAAACAGAGGTAAGATGTAAACAAGATCTGTCTGATCCCGGAGTATCTGATCTTGACAATAATACACAAAGGCAGTGCAGTTGGGGAGGAAAAAAAAAGAATCCAGCAAGTTTCCCTCAGACACAACTGGTAATTCCACAGAGAGAAATGAGAAACACATTTGCTACTTAGGTACAAATCTGTTATTTACATTGCCTGGGATATCTGAAAAGTGTTCCCACAGATTTTATGTATATTGCATTTACATATATTGTGTATATGTATATGCATTTTTTAAACCAAAATTCCAGTGTAACACACATATCCAAGTTCTATGCCAAGAGAACCTCTGAGAGATGATAATTGACTAAGTTATTTTTCAATGCATCAGCTTTTAAATGGGGGCAAAAAAATCACCTGAATCAACCACTTGATTAACTTACTCAAGAGTTTTTTTTGTTTTTTAAAAATTAAACAAAACTATACTGAGAAAGAAAGAAACAAAATAAAATCAAGAGTACTGACTTTAACTTTCTTACAGGGTCAGTTACTAAGCCACTACTCTTGACCCTGCTCTATCAACCCTGCACTATATTGCTAAAGTAAATTTTTTATAAGCATATCTGATGATGCCACTCTCCTCTCACAATCCTCCTCTGTCTACATATTACTCCAGCATGGAATAAACTCCAAAGCTTTCAAAGGCAAAAAACAGGTAAAACAGTCGAGTATGAGACTAAGGAGGTGTAGGGATGCGGAGAACGGGGAGAGCACACACCTGTGAAGGTGGTTTGACATAGTATTTTAGCATAAACACTGAAACCAGTGTTCAGCCCAGTGGCTACTTGTTTCCAAGTTGTGCACTTACAGCATAAAATCTTGCTGCTTTGCAGAGCAATAAGGCTCTAGGATTTCTGGAAAGGGCATGTCCAAGTTTTATTCCCAACTACTCTAGCCCACCCCTCAAACTTCAAGTTCCTATAACAGCAGGGTACTTGATAGAGCTAGCAATATGCCACACTTACTTCTTTCAGAAAGTATTCCAGGACTAAGGAAGGTTTTACAAATAAGGAAATTGGACTAGGCCAGTCCTAGAATAGATCTTTAACAATGGGAAAACTGAGACTTGCCAAAGTCACAAATGTTGCTTGTAGGCAGGCCATGATCAGAACCCAAGCCCTCTGGCAACTAGTTCAATTTTTAAATCCAACTGTTTCTGCTCAGAATCTTTCTACATTTGGCAAATCCTCTTACACAAAAGGTTCATTTGAATATTTTCATTTACTTAATACAAACATTGAAACCTCAATCTTTTTATGTACATTACAGAACACAAAATTAACAAGTTACAGTATTTTAAACTTCATGCCTTTGAAAATACTCCAAAATAGCTTTTACATTCTTGTCCAATCAAAACACATTCATTAAAATACCAATTACAGCAGCATTTAAAAGGATCCTATATTGTACCACTGGACAGAAGTGAACCATTAACCAAGGCTACAGTTGTTCAATCTCTGAAGCAACTGACCTCAGTCATGTAAAAACACTGACAAGAATCAACTGGCTTTCAGCCCAGAAGAGCTTTCAGATCCAGTTCAGATGTATATAATAATTCTGAACATCTCAAACTACTTTTCCAATAAGTATTCTTGCACCCCTAAACTAATGTCAAGCTAAGGGCAGACGAATACATTGTTTAGGTAAACAAAGAAAAGACAACAAACTGCATTAATACTAACTCTATCAATTCTCAATTACCTGAGGACAGGTAGATATAGAAACATACACACATACAGATACATGTTGTACTGCTTTAAAGGAATGTGGAATATTCTACTCCAGTACCAAGAGAGATGTGCAGTGCTCCCACCCTCTCAGAGCACATAAGTGAGCAATCAGTATGGAAACAGACAATAGTAACAGACTATTTTAATAGATAGTAACCACTGGGCTATTTTACACCAAAAACCTGACATGGTGTTGGATCTCCCTTTCTTATTATTCTTGTGTTTTTACTCTTTATTCAGACAGCTAGGTATCATCTGCATTTTCTTCCTAGGTACAAAGGAATTTTTGTTTGCCTAATTCATTACCTAACCCAGCACTCCTTAAATTAGAACCAAAAACATCTGTTTTTCAGTGACTTAGAGTCTGCACCACAAATCAAACAGAAAACATTCTCAGTCACCATATTAAAATAATCTGAGATGGGCAATAATAACTAAAACTTTTCCACTATGAATTTCCAAACATTTGGAAGAAACATTCATTACTTTTATGGGAGAAAAAATAAAATAAAATCACAAAATTTTAAACTAAAGGAAACTTAGAGATCTCTTAATGAGTAAACTAATGTCAAACAGAGGTAAGGAAATGTTGGTTTATGTAATTTATAATAAACCAAAGTATGCATAATTAAATCTCTATCAATCAGAAGCCATCACATTTACATAAGAGCTAAATAATTTTAGTACATTTCCACACAGTTATAATACAATCTACTGTTGACTTCAGAATAAGTTTATATTAACTAAAAGACTCAAACTTTAAACACATTGGTTTTCTATTTTTACCCTATACAAATAGTGAAGGGAAAATTGCAATCAAAAAGAAAAACAACATTGTGATTTATTTAAATACCTCAAAATGTCATCATAAAATGGCCCACATTAAAAAAAAGGAACTACTTCAAATTATTTGCTTTTCACAATGCATATTCTTATTTCACTTGACAAATTTAATTGTGTTTTGTGTATGACCTTTAAAGCATCACTGTCACAGCTTGATAACATCCAAATAATTTCAATAAAACATCTACCACAGATGGGAAGTAATAAAATCATAATAGAAATACTCAAACTTTGTAACAGTATCTAGAAGAATTTCTTTTCTAACACTTAGTCGTTGCCTCCTCAGAAATGAATATCGTGCTTCCAAGTGAATTTCTTGGGAAGACACAATAAGAACTATTGAAGTGCCTCTCCCATTACTCTCAGAATAGCCAAACTTCACCATCGTGTATGTCTGATCATTCAATTCTTCAGACCTCATTAACGCCTTTCCTAAGAACCTCAATTAGATCTTACACATATCCATCCCCTTCATATCTTACTGAGTACCAGACACTAAGTCACATGGAGCATTCTCTTTAAGGTCTTTTTGCATTTATTTTTTGCACATTATTTTCTGTAAATGACACCACTTTATCATTCATGATTTGCGTAAAAGCCATACCTCACAAGCCAGATTGAGTTCCATAAGTTTTCTGCTTCTTTTATATCTCCTACAATGACTAGCACAAGGTACACATATAGCAGGTGCTCATACATCCCAATGGACGAAAGCAGTAAAGATATCCACACAAATACATGAGAGTATGAATATAAACTCCTAGCAAATACCATGCACTGGCCTTCAAGTGTAGATAAATAATAAAAATTAAAAGACTACGCATTTGTACAAATGGCATTTGCTCTCATGTTGACTAATATTCAAATTTATTTTACATTTTAAGTATTTCAGAAACTAAGGGGTAATTTTTATAGTCAAACATTAGTAGATATAAAATCATTACAAATTAAGCAGTATTATCCCTATCATTTAGGTAGGTAAACTAAGGCTCAGAGAAGTAATATAACAGCCCAAAGAATAAGTAAGAAGTAAACCCAGAAATCAAACTTAGGTCTTCACAACCAGTGAACTGTGGTTGGTTTGGGCTATTGTGGCCATGAGTGACCTTGCTATTTTCCCCAACAAACCATAAAATTACCATTTTCTGTGGATTCCACATCGGAAAAGTTTTGGGAATACTGTTGGACCCTAACAATACTGCCTCTACGAACGTTTTTCAGTAATAAAAAATTTTCCAGTGGTGATACTGCCATTCTCAAGGCTGCATGTTGACACCTCTGTTAAAACACACTCATCCTTTATTACACCTTTGTAAAATAACTTGAAGTCTAGACTTTTGATATCTCTAGTTTTGCTTTTTGCTTTCAAAATTGCTTTGGTTATGCAGGTTCCTTTGTGGTTCCATACAAATTTTAGAATTTCTTTGTTCTAGTTTTGTGGAAAATGCTATTGGTATTTTGATAGGGATTGCATTAAATCTGTAGATTGCTTTGGGTAGTAGAGACATTTTAACAATATTCTTTGTGTTGTCTTCAGTTACTTTCATCAATGTTTTATAGTTTTTAGAGTACAGGTCTTTCAACACCTCTTTGGTTAGGTTTATTCCTAGGTACCTTATTATTTTGGTGTAACTATAAATGGAATTGTTTTCTTAATTTCTCTTTCTGCTATTTCATTACTATTGTAGAGAAATGCAAAAGATTTCTGTACAATAATGTATCTTGTGACTTTACTAAATTCATCTATCAGTTCTAGCAGTTTTTTTGGTGGAGTCTTTAGGGTTTTCTATATAAAGTATCATGTCATCTGCAAATAGTAAAAGTTTTACTTCTTCTTTAGAGTTTGGATGCCTTTGTTTCTTTTTGTTGTCCAAATGCTGTGACTAGCACTTCCAGTACTATGTTGAATAAAACTGGTGAATGTGGACATCCTTGTCTTGTTCCTGACCTTAGGGGGAAAGCTCTCAGTTTTTCCCCATTGAGTATGATGTTAGCTGTGGGTTTTTCATGTATGGCCTTGATTATGTTGAGGTATGTTCCCTCTAAACCTACTTTGTTGAGGGCTTTTACCGTGCATGGGTGTTGTTCTTTGTCAGATGTTTTCTCTGCATCTTTTGAAATGATCATATGGTTTTTATCCTTTCTCTTGTTAATGTGATGTATGACACTGATTCATTTTGAATATTGAACCACCCTTGCATCTCGGGAATAAATCCCACTTGATCGTGATGAATGATTTTTTTAATGTATTGTTGGATTCAGATTGCTAGTATTTTGTTGAGGATTTTTGCATATATGTTCATCAGAGATATTGGTCTCTAATTCTTTTTTTGTAATCAAAACAGTATGGTACTGGCACAAAAACAGACACATAGATCAATGGAACACAGAACAGAAAACCCAGAAATAAACCCACAATCATATGGTCAATTAAGTTTCGACAAAGCAGGAAAGAATATCCAATGGGAAAAAGACAGTCTCTTCAACAAATGGTGTTGGGAAAACTGGACAGCAACATGCAAAAGAATGAAAGTGGACCACTTTCTTATGTCATACACAAAAATAAGCTCAAAACAGATTAAAGACCTAAATGTGAAACCTCATAAAAATCCTAAAAGAGAACACAGGCAATAATTTCTTTGACATTGGCCATAGCAACTTTTTTCTCTATCTGTCTCCTGAGGCAAGGGAAATAAAAGCAAAAATAAACTATTGGGACTACATCAAAATAAGAAGTTTCTGCACAGCCAAGGAAACAATCAACACAATTATTGAACGGGAGAAGATATTAGCAAATGACATATCTGATAAAAGGTTAGTACCCAAAATATATAAAGAACTTACACAACTCAGCACCCAAAAAACAAATAATCCAATTAAAAATGTGCAGAAGACATGAACAGACATTTCTCCAAAAAAGACAGAGATGGCCAACAGACACATGAAAAAATGATTAACATCACTCATCATCAGGGAAATGCAAATCAAAACTACAGTCAGAGATTACCTCACACCTGTTAGAATGGCTAAAAATACACAAGAGACAACAGGTGTTGGCAAGGATGTGGAGAAAAAGGAACCCTCTTGCACTTTTGGAGGGAATGCAAGCTAGTGCAGCCACTGTGGACAAATAAATTGAGGTTCCTCAAAAAGTTAAAAATAGAACTACCTTATATTTCAGTAATCACACTACTGAGTATTTACCCAAAAAATACAGAAACACTACTTTAAAGGGATACATGCACCCCTATGTTTATAGCAGCATTATTTACTACAGCCAAGTTATGGAAGCAGTCCAAGTGTCCATCAACTGATGAAAGCATAAACAATCTGTGGTGTGTGTAGATATATGTACACACACATATACACATGTACAATGAATGGAGTATTATTCAGCCACAGAAAGAATGAAATCTTGCCATTTGCAATGACTTGGATGGAGCTAGAGAGTACAATGCTAAGCAAAATAAGTCAGAGAAATACAAATACAATATGATTTCACTTGTACACGTAATTTAAGAAACCAGAAAAAAATGAGCAAAGGTAAAGAGAGAGAGGCAGAGAGATAAACCAAGAAAGAGACTCTTAACTATAGAGAACTGATGGTTTCCAGAGGGAAGGGAGGTAGGGAAATGGGCGAAACAGGTGATAGGGATTAAGGAGTGCACTTGTCATGATGAGCACTGGGTGATGTATGGTATTGTTTAATCACTATATTCTACACCTGAAACTAATGTAACAAATATACTGGAATTAAAATAAAATGAAATTTTAAAAACACTCATTCGTTAAAATGGGAAAACTATAATTGTTTAAATTTCCATTTTTTTAGTTACCTTTCCATTCTGATCCTGCCTCCATGATATTATGCTCAACTCATATTCAATGCAGTTTTGAGTATTTCCCCAAAATCTTCACATGAGAGTTCTAAAAAACTTTTCAACATTTGCACAAGTCATGAACATCATGCTTCAAGCATAAGATTCAGTAAGAATAGCATTATCTGGATATTTATAGGGCTCCGTTGACAGCTCCTGGACGTTTACTGAACCCCTCAGAGCACATTATGAAGCTGAGGACTATAACAATGCAAACAGTGGCAGGAACCTAGGGAGGGGCAGTATTTGAGAACTACTCATCTCAGAATGTCACTAATGGCTATCACTTCTTTCACAATCATCTGTCTTGTCCTGATAGAGGAGTTAGGCCAACTGAAGCAGCCCCCATGTGAGATTGGAGAGAGATATGCCCCCTAAGTAATTCCTCTAGCCATAAAAATGCTTTTAAAGCTAAGGTCAAAGCTCCTTTATAAAACTCCACTGAGGGCGCCTGGGTGGCTCAGATGGTTAAGCGTCTGCCTTCGGCTCAGGTCATGATCCCAGAGTCCTGGGATCGAGTCCCGCATCGGGCTTCCCGCTCCTTGGGAGCCTGCTTCTCCCTCTGTTTCTTTCTGTCTCTCATGAATAAATAAATAAAATCTTTAAAAAAAATAAATTAAATAAAATAAATAAATAAAACTCCACTGAGTAACAGATTCCCCATGTCACATGCTAATGTGAAAGCAACCTCAACCATAAAATGTTTTCTGCTTGTATATACGTTTTCAATGATGTAATAAAAAATGAACTCACTACTCCAAAATAAAACTGGACCTTAATTATAATATATATATTTTATGTATATTATACATATTCTCATGTATCCTCAATCCTATCCCTAGGTCTGCCCCTACCTAAGATGAGACCACTATCTGGAATCCTGTACTTTTTATAGTTATATGTTCATGTATTTTGCATAATACATATATATGTATATACACACATACCACATACAAATGCATAACATACATAATATAGTTATATATGTATGTGTTCTTTTAGTTGTTTCTAAGTTTATAAAATTTGTAAATGGTATATGTAATCTTCAGGGATTTACTATTTTCACTTGCTATTAAAATTCATCCACACTGGGAGCAGAGGCACAGAACTATCAGAAGAGTGAAATGAGGACCTGTGTAAATGCTCCCATCCATAAAAACAATGAAAATACTGGCACAATTGTGAAAATCAACTTCTCAAAATTCTGGAAATTAACCAAAGGCTTATGAAAATCTAGCATTATCCTAGAAAAACTGCTGAGTCTTGGTTAGAACAGCTGAGTTTATGGCATTTCAGTATGATCTACTGTATCCTCCTCTCCTGAGCTCTGCAGTAACTTTAAAAACAAGCAACTTCACAAACCAGCAGCCTCCCAAACACAGTAACTGACAAAAACCTGTAGCTCTGCCTCCTCCAGGTTTGGATCTCCACAGAAACACCATCTCCAGAACACTGTCATTATTTGACCTATCTCAGCTCCCTGGAAAAGCCCCATTCACAAAGCATTATTATCTGATGTCACTCAGAGCTCACTAAATAAGAAAAGCCCTATCCCCAGGGGGTCTGTCAAAAACAATTAGCTGCAATTGATTAACATCCCCACTACTAGGTCTGTCATACCAGTTGGGCACACAAGAGTCTAGTCAAAAATTTAAAAGGAAGATCTATGGAATAAGATGTCCACAGAAGGTTTTGAATATATCACAGAAATTCTTGGGGACCTAGGGCTCCACACACATATGTAGAGCTATGTTCATTCCCAGAAAAAAGCTGAAGAGGGCCCAAGTCTCTCACTTCTGGATGACCCTGAGGCCCTACACTACAGAAAGTGAAGGCAGGTACAAAAAATACCTGAGTGCTGAAAGTGTGAGAGCCACTCAGCACACAGCACCACTCACAAAAGGTTAGAAGACTTACTGGTAAAAGGAATTTAAGGAAATCTTTCTCTAATCATCAGTTGACACTAATCAAACTAGGCGGAGATTTTTGTGGCTACACACAACAAGGAAAAGAGACTTTAGAGGATTAGCCAAAAAAAGCCCCTATACAAAAAAATAGCAACACAAGAAGATATCCTGGGAGGTGAGGAATTCTGAATTCTAAAGTTTACATATTACATCATTTAAAATTTCCAGTTTTGACCAAAAAATTTTAAGACACACAGTGAAGCAGGAAAGTACGGCCCATACACAAGAAAAAGAGCTAACAATAGAAACTGTCCCTGAGAAAGCCCAGACTTTAGACTTAGTAAATAAAGGCTATAAATAATCTATCATAAGTATTTTCAAAGAACTAAAGGAAATCATGTCTAAAGAATTAAAGGAAAGTGTGAGGGCACCTGGGTGGCTCAGTCAGTTAGGTCATGATCCCAGAGTCCTGGGATCGAGCCCCACATCGGGCTCCCTGCTCAGCAGGGAGTCTGCTTCTCTCTCTCCCTCTATGTGAGCACTCTCTCTTTTTCTCTCTCAAATAAATAAATCTTTAAAAAATAATAAAATTTTAGGCTCCAAGCAGCTGAGAGAGGGAAGGAGGCAACTTGTCATGCACACTCCCGGCAGCATGCGGGAAAGGATGAGCGTAGGAGCGAGCTCACCTTGCCAAAGGCTCCTGGCAAGGTGATGCCTCCGCTCCCGCAGCTACTGTGTATTTTCCCTTTGAACCTGACCTTCCAACAGGAACCGGTGGCATAACCTCATATACACCCAACATGTGTGAAAGAAGTTCATCGTTCTGCTTAACCTGGACTCCGTATCGGACCACCCCTGCTTGCAAGGCCCTAGGAATCAATCTTCTTTTATAAATGTTTTAATGATTTGAGCACCCTGGTTTATGTTGAATAACTTCTATGTGTAACTACAGAAAAAAAAATTAATTTATTACATGATGTAACCATTTACAATATAACACAATCTTCTTGCAAAAAAAAATAAAATTTTAAAAAATTAAAGGAAAGTATGAAAATAATGTCTCACAAAATAATGTTAAGAAAGAGACAGACATTATAAAAAAAAAGGAACCAAATAGAAACTCAGCAGTTGAAAACTATAACAACTGAAAGCAAGTATTTACTACAGGGGCTCAACAGCATATATGAACTGGCTGAATAAAGAACCAACAAATCTGAAGATACCTCAATTGAGATTATCCAGTTTGAAGAACAGAGAAAGAGTGAAGAAAAATAAAACTTCTGAGATCTCTGGAACATCACCAAATATACAAAGACATGCACACTGGAAGTCCCAGAAAAAGAAAAAAATTGGCAAAAAGTGTATTTGAGGAAATAACTCCAACATATAAAGAACTTGGAAGTCATCATTTACATTCTCTCAACAAGAAAAATGCTGAAAAAAACTAAAAATGAACAAATCTAAGACGCATCAGATAACTGAAATCACAGGACAAACATCTGTGCCAAAAAATAGAGACACAGAAAGGAAAGAAAAAAAAGGAAAAAAAAAACCCACTATAAACCAATATCCCTCACAAATATGGACGCAAAAAAAACTTCAACAGAACATTAGCAAACCAAATACAAGAACATATAAAAACTTATAAGCCAAGATAAAATAGGAAATACCCCAGGAATACAAGGTTGGTTTAACAGCTGAAAATCAATTAACATAACACTGTATTAATAAAATAAAGGGCAAAAGCCACATGAAAACTGCAGAATGTGCATTTGACAAAACCCAATACCCATTCACGGTAAAAATTCTTAAACTTGGAGTCGAAAGCAATTTCCTCAACCTGATAAAGAGTATGTGTGAAAAACTACAGAAAATACCATACATATAATGAAACATGGAACTCTTTTCCCCTAAGATAAGGAACAAGACAAGGATGTCTGCTCTCATCAATTCTATTTAACACAGTACTGGAAGCCCTACCCGCTCAAAATTAATAAATAAATGGCATCAGTTTGTAAAGGAAATATTAAAACTATCTTTTTGCAGATGGCATGATCCTGTACACAGAAAATCCTCAGGAATACACACACACACACACACAAAACAAAAAAACCTATTAAAACCAATAAATAAGTACATCAATGTTGCAGAACACACAATATAAACAATACAAGATCAACATACAAAACCAATTGTACTTTTATATATGAGCAAGAAATAATCTAACAATTTAATGCTAAACAATCTAACAATTTAATGCTAAACAATCAATTTAATGCTATTCATAATAGCATTAAAAAGAATAAAGTACTTACGAATAAATTTTAAAAGTACAAGACTTACACTCCGAAAATGACAAAACTTTTTTGAAGAAAATTAAAGATTTGTTAAAAATGGCAAGACATTCAATGTTCATGGATTAGAAGACTCTATTTTGTTAAGATGGCAATACTCCCCAAGTAGATTTATAGGTTCAATGAAATCCTTATCAAAATTCCAGCAGCCTTTTCACAGAAATTGGAAGAAAGATCCTAAAATTTACATTAAAATGCAAAACATTTACAATAGCCAAAACAATTTTTTAAAAGATTTTATTTATTTATTTGAGAGCAAGAGAGTGAGCAAGAGTGACAGAGCAGAGGGAGAGGGAGCAGGGCAAAGGCAGAGGGAGAAGGAGAAGCAGGCTCCTCACTGAGCAGGGAGCCCGACAACACCCGGCTGAATCCCAGGACCCTGAGATCATGACCTGAGCCAAAGGCAGATGCTTAACCAACTGAGCCTCCCAGGCACCCCTGACCAAAACAATTTTGAAGAAGAACAAGTATGGAAGAATTTCACATCTCAATCTTAAAACTTATTATAAAACCTGAGTTATCAAGGTAGGGTGATACTGGCATAAAAGATAGACAATGATAGGTGGAACAAAATCGAAACTCTAAAAACAAATCCTTATATTTATAGTCCACTGATTTCTGACAAATACGGCAAGGCAATTCACTGGGGAATGTAGAGTATGTTCAACAAATGAAACTGGGACAACTGGATATACACATGCAAAAAGATGATCTTAGACCTTCTCACACCACACGAAAAGATTAACTCAAAATGATCAGACTTCAATTCAAGCTTCTAAAACTTTTAGAAGAAACATAGGAGAAAAGTGTTCAAGACTTTGTTTAGCTAAATATTTCTTAGAACACCAAAAGCATGGTTCATAAAAGAAATAACTGGTAAAATGAACCTCTTAAAAATTTTAAATTTCCACTTTGAAGACACCATTAACCAAATGAAAAGACAAGCTACAGACTGGGGAACAATGTTTGCAAAGCAGATATTAAAGGACTTGTATACAGAATTTACAGGCAACTCTTTTAACTCAGTAAAAATAAGAAAAATGACCAAATCAAATGATGGACAAAAGATATGAACATACATTTCACCAAATAAGATATAGGAATCGCTAATAAATGCATAGAAAGATGCTCAACATCATTAATAATTAGGAGAATGCAAATTAAAACTGCAATATCACTTCACACTCAGAATGAATATAATAAACAAAGCAGACAATAACAAATGTTGGTAAGGATGAAGCAAAAAAAAAAAACCTTAAACACTGCTGGTGGACATACAAAATGTGTAGCCACTTTGGAATATAGTTTGTCAATATCTCCAAAACTTAAAAACTAAAACTACTAGGGCGCCTGGGTGGCTCAGTTGGTTAAGCGACTGCCTTCGGCTCAGGTCATGATCCTGGAGTCCCGGGATCGAGTCCCGCATCGGGCTCCCTGCTCAGCAGGGAGTCTGCTTCTCCCTCTGACCCTCTCCCCTCTTGTGCTCTTTCTCTCTCTCTCAAATAAATAAATAAAATCTTAAAAAAAAAAAAAAAAAAACTAAAACTACTACATAATCCAGCAATTCCACTCCTAAAAAAGAAATGAACATATATGTCCCATACAGACATTTGCACACTAATGTTCAAAGCAGTATTATCCATAGTAGCCCCAAACTAGAAACAATCTAAATATGCATCAGGGTGCCTGGGTGGCTCAGTTGGTTAAGCGACTGCCTTCGGCTCAGGTCATGATCCTGGAGTCCCGGGATCGAGTCCCGCATCGGGCTCCCTGCTCAGCAGGGGGTCTGCTTCTCCCTCTGACCCTCTTCCCTCTTGTGCTGTCTCTCACTCTCTCTCTCAAATAAATAAAATCTTAAAAAAAAAAAAGCTATAAAAAAAAAAAATATGCATCAAATGGTGAATGCATCAAATGTGCTTTATCTACATAATAAACTATTCAGTAATAAAAGGGAAAAAACTAAAGACATGTGCTATGTCATGGATGAACCTCAGAAACATTATTTGAGGTGAAATAAGGTAGACATAAGAGACCATATATTATATGATTCCACTTATATAAAATGTCAGAGTTTTGGGCAAAAAGTAGATTGTGGTTGCCTGGAGATAGTGGAGGGTGGAGACTGGGATTAACTATAAATGGGCAGGCGGGACTTTAGTGCAGGAGAGAGATGTGGATGAAAATGTTCTAAAGCAGATTTATGGTAATGGCTATACCATTTAATAAAGTTACTAAAAATCATTAAACTATACCCTTGAAATGGGTGAGTTTTATGATATGTAAGACATACTTCAATAAAGCTGTGTGGGAAAAAAGTGAAGAAGGAGTTGTTAAAAAAAAATCTGTATCAGTGCATGTTGTATGATTGCTATACAGAGTTCTACTATACAAAGATGCAGAGTTTATTCGTCTACTTTCCTTTCACTAAACATTTGGGTTGTTTGCAAAATTTTTGCTATTAAACAATTCTATAATGAACATCACATATATGTGCCTGATATACATGGCAAGAGTTTCTTCTCTTAGATATATAACTGGTATTGAAAGGGCTAAATTGTAAAGTATATGGATTTTCAATACTATGACATAATATCAAACTGTTTTCCAAATTTATAAAACAATCTACACTTCTACCAGCCATGTGCCTAAGATTCTGTGGATCCACATTTTCTCCATCTGACCCTTGGTTTGAAACTTAAACCATGATGCTAGCTACAAATCTAGTCCATTCATTTTAACTGCTGTATGGGGTTCTGTGGTATGAATAAGCCACAGTTTATCTATCTACTATTTCTGATGCAGAATTTCAACGTTTACCCATTTTTCACTCTTAAAACTGTGCTGCAATAAATATTTCTGAATAAACTTCTATGAATCAAGTACAAACGTTTCTTTAGGGCAGACATCTGTCACAGGAATATACCGGAGTTCCTGTTTGCCCACATCTTCTATATCAACATTTGGTATTGACAGTTCACTTTTGACTACCTGATGGACACTGTTTCAAATTGCATACCACCTTTTATGAGTAAGACTGAACCTATTTTTATACATGTGTATTCTCTCTCTCCTCCCTCTGCCCCTCCCCCCCAGCTCACACCTTCTCTAAAATAAATAAAATCTTTTAAAAAATATTTTAGGGGCGCCTGGGTGACTCAGTCGTTAAGCGTCTGCCTTCGGCTCAGGTCATGATCCCGGGATCCTGGGATCAAGTCCAGGGTCAGGCTCGTTGCTCCGCGGGAAGCCTGCTTCTCCCTCTCCCTCTCCCCCGGCTTGTGTTCCCTCTCTCGCTGTGTCTCTGTCAAATAAATAAATAAAATCTTTTAAAAAAAAAAATATTTTAGAAGGTTGTTTTTCAGACTGATGTCTTTACCCTGTGATATTTATTTTTGACCCTAATGTACGGTAGGGATCTAATTTTTTATCTTTATTAATATCAATAGCCAAGTATCTTGCCATAATTTATTAAACAGTTCACTCTTTCTCCCAGTGACACTGTGATGCCATCTCTATTACGCATGCAAGTCCCACATTTATGTGGGTATTTTTCTGGCTCTCTGTCCTCTTCCACTGATCTATTTTCTATCCCTATACCAAAAACATGCTTTTAAATAATAAATTTTATAACCAGTGTTGAAAACTAGTAAGGTACAATCCTTCTTCTCTGTGTCTTGGCTATTCGTGGCTCTCTACTATGTGAATTTTAGGAAGAGTTTGTCAAACCACATGTAAAGAACACCTCTTGGATATAGTATTCTATAGCTAGAAAAGGCAAAAGGACAATCTCCACAAACTACTATGGAGAGATCTCATATCAGTACATATTGTTTTGCTTATTGTTAACTGAAAATGAGAAAGGCAGTACAGTGTTTATAGTCAGTATTTTTTATGGAATAAAGAAGAAACTAAAATTAATACAAATAAAAAGGGACATGGATTGATCTCTTTGTATATATCCTGTTTTAAAATGGAGACATTGAAACCATATAATAGTAATTTTCAAAAATTAAATAAAAACAAAGGAAAAGCAATTCCTGAAATAGAAAATGAACTAAACTATACATCAAGTTGATAGTATAACCACACAGAGAAAACCATTACTTCAAGTTAAAATACTGAATTTTGACTACACCTCTTTCCACAGGGATATAGGCTAAGATGGTGAGGGGAGGGAAAGAACTGCAAAGAACATTAAATGGCATTCTATAGTCTTTTTGTAAACAGAAATGTTGGTATTGTTATTTTTAAACTATTATTCTTATATCATAGGATGAATCAAACGAGGAGTATCATAAGGAAGCTGGACTTGTACCCAAAGAGAAAAGGGACACCAGTACAAAATCAAAGCAGCCCTACTAATCTTTCATTTGAAATAGAAGCCTCAGTTTTTCACTTAATTTAAAATAAATGTATAGCATATTATTTTACTATGAATATATATGTATTCATGTGTATATGATTTCACAGATATGTATTTATATGTATTTCCTAGCTCTGACCACTGCAAACACCAAAAAGCAATAACCCAAACTGTGGCTTCTAAATACTATTTCCACTAAAAGGAACAAGGACTATTTTAAGAAATGACTGATTCCAGGGCTAGGTCATGAAACAGGCAAGGAGAGACTAAGACAACTTGTTATTCTAGAAAGTAACAAAACTGTCAAAAAAGAATGGGGGTCTCAACAAAATACTAACAAACCAAACCCAAGAGCATATTAAGAATTATATATGATGACCAAGTTGGATTTACCCAGGAATGCAAGTGTTTCAACATAAGAAAATCAATGTAACACCACATTAATAGAACAGAATAAAACCACATGATGATCACAACTGACAAGGAAAAGGATTAACCAAATCCAATATCCTTTCATGATAAAAATACTAAAAAAAAAAAAAAGTATGAATAGAAGGCAAGTTCCACAAAATGATGAAGTACATTTACAAAAAACCCACAGCTAACATCATTCTCAAGGGTGAAAGACTGAGAGCTTTCCCCTTAAGATCAGTAATAACGATGCCCACTTTCACCAGTTATTCAATACTGTCCTGAAGGTTCTAGCCAGAGCACTCAGACAAGAAAAATAAGTAAAAGGTATCCAAACTGGAAAAAAAGTAGATCTTTATTTGAAGACGACATGATCTTATTTATAAAAAACATCACCAAAATTTCTAAGATATTAGAGCTTAAAAAATGAATTTAGCAAAGCTGCAGAGTACAAAAATCAACATGAAAAAGTCAGTTGCATTTCTATACACCTCTTATAAATAATCTGAAAAAGGAATTAAGAAAACAACTTACAACAGCATCTAAAAGAATAAATACCTAGGGATTACTTTAACCAAGAAAGTGAAAAAAATTATATACTGAAAACTACAAAATATTGCATTGCTGAAAGAAATTAAATAAGACCTAAATAATAGGAAAGACATCTCATGTTCATGCATCAAAAAACTTAATATTAAGATGTCACTACAGGCTGGGCGCCTGGGTAACCAAAGTGATCTACAGATTCAGTGCAAACTCTATCAAATGCCAAGACCCACTTTATAAGGAATTGCAAGGGGCCCCAAATAGCCAGAACAATCTTGAGAAAGAAAAGCAAATTTGGAGGACTCACACTTCGGATTTTAAAAGTTACTATAAATCTACAGCAAGCAAAACAGTATGGTACTGGCATGAGAAGAGACATACAGACCAGTGGAATAGAACTGAAGAGTCTAGAAATAAACCAATACATGTATGGCCAAAGGAATTTTAACAAGGGTGCCATCTCCACTCAATGGGGAAAGAAGTGTTTCTTCAGCAAATGGTGCTAGGACAACTGGATTTCTGTATGCAAAGTAATGGAGTTAGACCATTCTCTCATCTAACATACAAAAATTAACTCAGAATGAATCAACAACCTAAATATAAGAGCTAAAATCATTACACTGCTAGAAAAAAAAAAACAGGGTATGACCCTGTGAACTTGGATTTGGCAATAGATTCTTAAATACGACAACAAAAGCATGAGAAACAACAACAAAAAACTCCAACTGATCAAAATTTAAAACTTTGGTGCAAAGGATATTATCAAGAAAGTGAAAAGGCAAATTACAGAATAGGAGAAAATATTTGCAAATAATGTATCTAATTATGATTTAATACCAGAAATATCTAAAGAATTCCAAAACTCAACAAAAAAAGACAAACAACCCAATATTTTAAAAGGCAAAGGACTTGAATAGATATTTCCCCAAAAAAGATACGCAAATTGCTGAGAAGTACATACGATGCTTGATATCAGTAGTCATTAAGGAAATGCAAATCAAAACCATGTTGTATATCACTTCACCCCTACTAGAATGGCTATAGTTAAAAAAAAAAAAAAGGAAATAACAAGCGTTGGCAAGGATATATAGAAACTGGAACCCTCATACATTGTTAGGAGGAATGTAAAATGGTGTAGCCTCTGGAGAACAGTTTGGCAGTTCTTTGTGAAACCAAACATAAAATTACCTTATGAATGAGCACTTTCACTCCTAGGTGTATACCCCAAAAAATTAAAAACAGTGACTCATATTTGTATGCTAAAGTTCATCATAGCATCATTCACAATAGTTGAAAGGTATAAATAAAGCGTCCCTCAACAGATGAATGGATATACACAAAATGTAGTATATACAGACAATGGAACTTTCAGCCTAAAAAGGAATGAAATTCTGATATATTCTACAATATGGATGAATCTTGAAAACATTATGCTAACTGAAATAAGGCAATTGCAAAAGGACAAATAGTGTACGATTCCGCTTATATAAAATATCTAGAATAGGCAAATTCAGAGTGACAACAATTTGATTAGAGGTTGGTGGAGGTGGGAATGGGGAGTTATTGCTTAAATGGCTACAGAGTTTCTGTTTGGAATGATGAAGTAGTTTGGAAATAGTGATGATGCTGCACACACTGTACATTTAAAAATGATTAAGATGACAAATTTTGTTATATATTATATATACATGTTTTTTAACCACAAAAATAATAATGAAGTTGTATCAAAATGTCCTAAGATCCAACTTAAAGGGGCCCCACCTGGCCAACAATGTGACAATTTGAGTACCAATAAAACTAATGAGTGAAACAGATTAAAGACCTCAAATATATAAAAGTTCATGAATCAATGATATTAAATTTTTTTAAATCACTGGTCATCAGTAGAATTTACTAGGATATCATGGCAGATTAAAGATGGCTGCAAATTCTTTCCTTCTCCAGGAATTCTGAGCTGCCATGGAAAAAGTCCAACTGTTCTGGAACTACCACGCCTGAGAGAACATGTATAGACTCTCTGATCAAGAGTCCCAGGTGTGGGGCGCCTGGGTGGCTCAGATGGTTAAGCGTCTGCCTTCAGCTCAGGTCATGATCCCAGGGTCCTGGGATTGAGCCCCGCATCCAGCTCCCTGCTCAGCAGGGAGCCTGCTTCTCCCTCTCCTTCTGCCTCTCCCCCTGCTCATGCTCTCTCTTTATCTGTGTGTCTCAAATGAATAAATAAAAAAATTAAAAAAAAAAAAAGAGTCCCAGGTGAGCCCACCCTTCTAACTATCCCAAGATGCCAGACATGTGAGTGCAGCCATCTTGGACTCTCCAGACCTGCCCATCCACCAGCAGAACACCTTCTTCCACAGAGAACAAAACTGCCAGTCAGGCCTTCCAAAACGTCTGACCTATCAAATCATGACATACAATAAAAACAGTTCTTTTATGTCCCTTGAGTTTGAGGTAAATTTTTATGCAACAGTAGATAGCCAAGCAGGCATCAGCTCACTACTCTGAAACTAGATAAAAGAAAAAAATCAAGCATTTATCCTGCCTTTCTAGTATAAACATTTCAGAGTAACTATATAGCTGACGAGGGATAAGATCTATAAAGAATTCTATCTAATAAAAGCATAAGGAATGACATAATTAGAAATGCACTGTGTTTCAGGCACCTGGGTGGCTCAGTTGGTTAAGCGACTGCCTTCAGCTCAGGTCATGATCCCGGAGTCCTGGGATCAAGTCCTACATCGGGCTTCCGGCTCAGCGGGGAGCCTGCTTCTCCCTCTGACCCTATCCCCTCTCATGCTGTTTCTCTCTCTCTCTCAAATAAATAAATAAAATCTTTAAAAAAAAAAAAAAAAAAAAAAGAAATGCACTGTGTTTCAACCCCCAAGGAATAATGATTTTGGGCAATAAGCATCAGTGGACGCTAAAGGCTCAGGTGGAGGAAGAGAGGCATCAGGTTCATAACACCAGAACACACACACTTAAACATACACACACCCAACAAATCAACTGCGTAAAATAAAAACGGAGAGGCCATTATAAAATAAAAGAGGCTTAGGGACATTAAAATCAAATAATCAAATACAGTGTAAGGACTGTGTTTACATCCAGATTCAAATAAAACAACTATAAAAAGCCTTTTTAGAGACAATCTGAGAAATCGGAATACGGATGGGAAATTAGATATTAAGGAATAAATATTCATTTCTTTAGGTATGATAATGAACTAGTAGTTATGTCTTTAAAAAATAAGTACTAAGTTAGAGATTACAGGTAAAGCAATTATAGCTAAAAATGGCATGACAATCTCTGGACCTGTTTTAAAATTCTCTGGGAAGGGGCCCCTGGGTGGCTCAGTAGGTTAAGCGTTTGACTCCTGGTTTTGGTCAGGTAATGATCTCAGGGTCATGAATCAGGGTCCTGAGATCAAGCCCCACATGGGGCTCCATGCTCAGGGCAGAGTTGGCTTGTCCCTCTACCTCTGCTCCTCTCCCACTCCCACCCTGCCCACTTGCGCGTGCACTCTCAAATAAATAAATAAAATCTTAAAATTCTCCAGGAATATGAAACAACACTACATTCTCCCCTTAAATCCCTGGCCCTATAACAAGATTGCCAAAATGCTGGTAACTGTCAAAGCTGGATGATGGGCACATGGGGTTCATTAAACTATTCTCTTTACTTTTGCGAAGTTTAAAAATGTCTGTGCTGAAAAATGTTTTAAGTATTCAGTTATTAACTGGAACTGAATTTATGAAATAATGTGGGGATAACTGCCATCTTTATCATATTGATACTTTGCATTGTAAATGTGGAACATCAGTGCATTTATCTATGCCTCTTTTTATACCTCTATAAAGGATTTGTGTTTTTTTAACTTTATAGTGTATTTTGCTATTGTGAATATATGATAAATACTCTTAAAAATATTTCTATTGTTTGCTAATCAGATAGCTTTATCTACTTTTAAATAATTTGTAAAATACATTTTGGGTTCAGTTATTTTCTTGCGGGAAAAAATCTTTTATTCCCAGTAGAAAAACTAAAAGGAAAAAATAACTCCTGAATGTACTTTAAAGCGAAATTTCCAGAGACAACTCTATTGCACAAAATGAGGCATCCTTTTACTTGTGGTATTGCGATAAGCAACTGCTTACATTTGAAGTGCATTTCTAAGTCCTGCATGGGGGGAAAAAAGGTCATGTGGGGTTGATAGGACAGAGGAAAAGAATGATAGAAAAATCACTTTTAAGAGTTGACTTCTGTAGAGTCTATCTATTATTTCCCTGGCCAGCCCAGGGCAAAAATTACAAGAAACAAATTGCAGAAGACCTGGCACCATCTTATTCAACCTTCCTTCTAGTTCTTTCTTGTCCCTTCTCAGTTTGATATTAATGTTGATTCTGTGTTTAAGATCTTTTTACTCCACTCTAAATCTTACCCAGAGCAAAAAGTTAGGCATTACCACGGAGCTAGAGTAGCAACTTAACTTCCACAACTCCAAATTTGGAAAGCAGCCATAGTAAACATTGACACTGTGAAAAAGTGGCCTTTTCTATTTTTTTTTTTTTTAATGTGCTAGAGTCCATTATCTAATTTTTACGTGCTAGAAGATGTATTCATTTCCTAGGGCTGCCATAACAAAATACCACAAACTGGGTGGGCTTAAAACAACAGAAATTTGTTGTCTCACAGTTCTGGACAACTGAACTCCAAGATGAAGAGGTCAACAGGTCCGGCTCCTTCTTGGGGTCTCAGAAGAATGACCCGCGCCATGCCTCTGTCCCACCTTCTGGTGGCCGCTGACAATCCCTGGTGCCTGTAGCTGGTGCTGCGTAACTTCTATCTCTGCTCCTGCCTTCACGTGGCATTCTCCCTGTTTGTCATGGTGTCCAAATTCCCCTCATCACGTAAGGACACCAGTCACTGGATTAGGGACCACCTAATCTTGTATGACCTCATCTCAACTTGATTAGAGCTGCAAAGACCTTATTTCCAGATATGGTCACATTTATAGGTTCCAGGTAAACATGAACTTAGGGGAACACTGTTTAACCCAGTACACCGGACCAGATGGCTTCACAGGTGAATTCAACTAAACATCTGAAGAGTTCATACCTAGCCTTCTCAAACTATTCCAAAAAAATAGAAGAGAAAGGAAAACCTAATTCATTTTACAAGGCCAGCGTTACCCTGATACCAAAACCAGAAAAAGACACTACAAAAAAGAAGAGAGAGAGAGAACTACAGGCCAATATCCCTGATGAACATGGCTGCAAAAATCCTCAACAAATTATTAGTAAACCAAATCTAACAATACAATAAAAAAATCATCCACCACAGTCAAGTGGAGTTTATTTCCAGGATGCAAGGGTGGCTCAGTATTCACAAATCAATCAATGTCATACATCACATTAACAAGAGAAAGGATAAAAACTGTATGATCAATTCAGGAGATGCAGAGAAAGCATGTGACAAAGTACAACATCCATTCACAATAAAAGCCCTCAACAAAGTAGGTTTAGAGGGAACATACCTCAACATAATCAAGGCCATACATGAAAAACCTACAGCTAACATCATACTCAATGGGGAAAAACTGAGAGCTTTCCCCTAAGGTCAGGAACAAGACAAGGATGTCCACATTCACCAGTTTTATTCAACATAGTACTGGAAGTGCTAGTCACAGCAATTGGACAACAAAAAGAAACAAAAGGCATCCAAACCCTAAAGAAGAAGTAAAACTTTTACTATTTGCAGATGACATGATACTCTATATAGAAAACCCTAAAGACTCTCACCAAAAACTGCTAGAACTGATAGATGAATTTAGTAAAGTCACAGGATACATATGTGCAGAAATCATTTGCATTTCTATACACTAATAATGAAGTAGCAGAAAGAGAAATTAAGAAAACAATCCTATTTACAACTGCACAAAAAAGAATCAAATGCCTAGGAATTAACTAAGAAGGTAAAAGACCTACACACTGAAAACTGTAACACAGTGATGAAAGAAACTGAAGATAACACAAACAAATGGCAAGATATTCCATGCTCATGGACTGGGAGAACAAATATTGCTAAAATGTCCATACTTAGTCCATACTAAGATTTAACACAATCCTTGTCAAAATACCAACAACATTTTTCACAGAACTAGAAAAAATCATCTTAAAATTTGTATCCTATCACAAAAGACCCGGAATAGCCAAAGCAATCTTCAGAAAGAACAAAAAAGCTGGAGGTATCACAATCCCAGATTTCAAGATATACTACAAAGCTGTAGTCATCAAAACAATATGGTACTGGCAGAAAAATCAACACACATATCAACCAAACACAACAGAGTCCAGAAATAAACCCATGCTTTTTGGTCAATTAATCTAAAACGAAGGAAGCAAGAATATCTAATGGAGAAAAGATGGTATCTTCAACAAAAGGTGTTGAGAAAACTAGATAGCCACATGCAAAAGGATGAAACTGGACCACTTCTTATACCATCCACATAAATAAACTCAAATTGGACTAAAAACCTAAATATGAGACCTGAAACCATAAAATTCCTAGGAAAAAAACCACAGGCAGTAATTTCTTTCACATCAACTATAATAACATTTTTCTAGATAGGTCTCCTCTGGCAAATTAAATAAAAGCCAAATTAAACTATAGGGACTACACCAAAATAAAAAGCTTTTACACAGTGAAGGAAACCATCAACAAAATAAAAAGACAACCTACTGAATAGGAGAAGATGTCTGCAAATGACATAGCCGATAAAGGGTTAATATCCACAATATATACAGAACTTACACAACTCAACACAAAAAAAAATCCAATTAAAAATGGGCAGAGGACCTGAATAAATATTTTTCCAAAGACAGACAGATGCTCAAAAGACATGAAAAGATGCTCAGCATTATCAATCCTCACAGAAATGCAAATTAAAACCACAATGAGATACAACTCTACACCTGTCAGAATGGCTAAAATAAAAAACACAAGAAATAACAAGTGTTGGTGAGTTTGTGGAGAAAAAGGAACCCTCCTCATCACTGGTGGGAATGGAAATTTGTGCAGCCACTATGGAAAACAGCATGAGGTTTCCTCAAAAAATTAAAAACAGGGGCACCTGGGTGGCTCAGTTGGTTAAGCACCTGGCTCTTGATTTAGGCTCAGGTCATGATCTCAGGGCCTTGGGATCGAGCCCCATGTCAGGCTCCACACTCAGCAGGGACTCTGCTTGAGGATTCTCTCTCTCTCTCTCTCTCTCTGCCCTTCCCCCCGGCTTGCTCTCCCCTAGAATAAATCAATCTTTAAAAAAAATTAAAAACAGAATTACCTTATGATCCAGCAATTGCACTACTGGGTATTTACCCAAAGAAACAAAAACACTAATTCAAAAAGATATATACACGTCATGTTTACTGCAGCACTATTTACAATAGCCAACGTATGGAAGCAGCCCAAGTGTTCATTGATAGGTAAATGGATAAAGAAGATTTGGTGTATATATATATACAAGATGAGTTAAGTGGTGATGAACCAAAGAATGCAAAGAATGAAGATCTGGATGCTGGAAAAGGCAAGAAAATGGATTCTTCCCTTGAGCTTCCAGAGGGAGCTCTGCCAACACTTTAACTGTACCCCCTTTATACTTGTGTTTTGTACTTCTGGCCTCCAGGACTGTTAACAAATTTCTGTTGTTTTAAGCCATAAATGTGTAGTAATTTATTATAGCAGCAATGGAAGATTAATACAGATTTTGGTACCTAGAAGTGGGGTGCTGCTGCAACAAAAACCTAAAAATGTGGAAGGGACCTTGGAAATGGTCATCGACTAGAGGATTGAATTCTGAGGTGCATGACTGGAAAAAACCCAGACTGCCTTGAAAAGACTCTCGGTAGAAATATGGAGGTTCAAGGCTCTGGTGCTAAGGGCTCAAAAGGAAATGAGGAACTTGTTATTGGAAACTGGCGGAAGCAGGTTTTTAATATATTTGCAGAAAGTTTAGCTCAATTATGTCCTATGGTTTTATGGAAAGCATAATGTACGAGCAATGAACTTGAATAGCTGAGGACATTTTTAAGCAGTGTTGAAGGTACTGTTGGTTTCTTCTTTCTGTATTATTTTTAGACGTCTTTTCAAGTCAATTCTCTGCCTCCCTCTTATAAGGACACTTGTACTTAGGGACAATCTCTCCATTTTAACATCCTCAACCACATACACAGTTCCTTTCAGTATGGAAGGTAGCATTCACAGGCTCCAGGGATTAGGACCTGGGTAACTTTGGGAGCCATTACTCAATCCTTCAAACTGGACAAGAATGGTATTCCCCTGTCCCACCCCTTCCTGTACCTCTGCCCACAGTCCTCCCAGAGCTGGATCATTCTTGTTCCTCTGTCAGCTTTTGGTTAAAAGCCACTGCCTCTCAGAAGCCTTCCCAAACTGCCCTATTTAAAAGCTGACCCCATCTCAATCACAGCAGTGATTCTCTATCACAACATGCTGCTATTTCTTGCCCAGGAGGTGTCACACCTTCTGTTGATTTTATTCACTGATTTGTTTACTTGTTGATCTGCTTCCTTTACCACTGGAATGTAAACTCCATTTGGGCAAGTTACCTTCTCTTTATCCTCTCTATACTCCAGCATCAAACATGGTGCCTGACACATGGTAGGTATTCAATAAATACACAATGAATGAATATGATAGAAATCCCTTATTTAAACTGAGATTTCAGGCGCCTGGGTGGCTCAGTCAGTTAAGCGTCTGCCTTCAGCTCAGGTCATGATCCCAGGGTCCTGGGATCAAGTCCCCCATCAGCCTCCCTGCTCAGCGGGGAATCTGATTCTCCCGCTCCCTCTGCACCCCCTCCCTGCTCGTGCTCTCTCTGTCTCTCAAATAAAGTCTTTAAAAAAAATAAACTGAGATTACATGTTCCATAAAATATTACATAATATTTATATGATATAAATATATACACATATATAGCATGCATAAAATTATCTGAAATTTTTAAAAATTAGTAAGGAATAATTTTCAATATCTTACACCTCCACTAAAGTCTAAAAAACACATTTCAAACTACACCCACCATTCAACTATTACCTGTGCGATGGGTATTATAAAGTCCACATTTCATAGGTAAAAAACTCAAACAACTTTTTTAAATGAGGTTTAATAACATTCTTCTTTCTTACTTCAGTCACATAGCATTTGAGAGATGGGACTCCATAGATGACAGAGACCACTGAACCTTAGAGCCTATCTAAGAACATACCACAACCAAAGCATTCAGAATGAGAAGCGAATTTAACAATGAACATTGTACAGTCACCCCGTTTTATACCTGAAATAACTGAGGATCAAAGAAGCTACCCTGCCAGAGTCACAAATGTGGTTTACTCACAAAGCCAGAGTCTCCAGGTTCCCAGCCCTGAGCTCCTTCTATCAAAATATAAATACAGAATCAACTTAGAGCAATATGTGTTTGTAGGAACACGGTGGTTTATAGTGTGGGCTACGGGGCAAAACAGCTTGGGTTTGAATACGGCTCTCCCACTAACAGCCAGGCAATCCTGGAGAAGTTATATATATCTTCCCTGTGACACAGTTTCCTCACCTGTATGTAAGGTAAGTATTATAATACTAGCTACTCTGCAGCATTGTTATAAGGACTCAGTTAATTCCAATATGCAAAATTCTCAGACTAGTTTCTAGCCTGTAGTAAAAATGCAAGAACTTTATCAAGCATTATTTTAAGCAATATACTTCTTGCTATGGATGATAGGTTTCTGTCCCCCTAAAATTCATTTATTGAATACCCAGGGTGATGGTATTTGGAGGTGAGGCCTTTGGGAGGTAATTAGCTCATGAGGGTGGAGCCCTAATAAATGTGATTAGTGTCCTTCTAAGAGGAGACACAGAAGAGATGATCTCTCTCTCCACCATACGGGGATGCATCAAGAAGATGGCAGTCTGCAGGGCGCTTGGGTGGCTCAGTTGCATCTGCCTTTGGCTCAGGTCATGATCCCAGGGTCCTGAGATTGAGCCCCATGTCGGGCTCCCTGCTCAGTGGAGAGCCTGCCTCTCCCTCTGCCCCTACCCGCCCCCCAACTCGTGCATGCGAGACTGCGCATGCTCTCTCTCTCAAATAAAATCTTTGAATGAATGAATGAATGAATAAATGAATGGAGATAGCAGTCTGCAAACCAGGAAGAGGGCCTTAATCAGACACTGTATCTTCCAGCTCCTTGATCAGCCTCCAGAAGTATGAGAAATAAATGTTGCTGTTTAAGACACCCAGTCCATGGTATTTTATCATAGCTGCCTGAGCTAATATACTTTTGCAAACACAAAAGTGAAAACGAACATTTACCTTCAAAATACAGAGACCTGGTGTAGGATAAAAACTCCACTGTGACTGGCACATGCAGCTCTTACATGATGTTGTAGGTTGCTATATTCTATTCTATTTTGGTTGGGAGACAGTCTTAGCAGAAAGCTGAGCTTGTGTCCTAGTGCCAACTGCCAAAAAGGAGAGGGCTTCAGATGTGAAACAGGCACCATGAGGGTGAGCCCGAGGGGAGGAGGTAGGAGAAGACAACTGATCCACACTGCTTTGAGGAGATGAGAGCCCTCTAAAAGCAAGCAATCTCAGTTGGTAGAGGGGGTGGTAAAAGGTGGTCCATGCCTTGTGAAGGCAAAAGGACAGATGGAAAAACCTACGTGACTCCAATGCAGGGCCACAACATATTTATGTGCCCGGCACAAAGGTGCCCAGGTTGCAAGCACGACTGGCAGCTGAAATCATGCCCTGGAATCATGCACGCTGGCCAGAGCTGGTTCAGCCTGGAGAAGGAGGCATGTGCCTAAAAGGGACAACTATTTGTTATCTGTCAGCCCAGAGAAAACATGTTCAACTGGGGAACCTTTTTCTTAAATGCAAAAAGGCACTTATGACCAATCAGGAGTGTGAACTCACTAAAGATGAATATGCCTTAGCCCTGAAGTTGGAATGCCTAAATTCATGATTCAGAGTTCTCTCTGGGTGTTCATTCCTTCATTACCCTGTAGTACTCAGTAAAAATGTCCTTAAAATGTCTTTGAACACTACAGCCTTGTCTCAATTATGACATATGGTGTCTCCTTTTGGGCCAAAGTGTTTAAACGGGACCAACACACATTCTCCCAAAAGATAAACATGGTGGTAGCAGTTGTAATTAACAGAAAGCCCAGAAGAAATGGAGTATCTAGGACTGACTCTAAGCCACCCAGTCCATGCGCACTCCCTGCCATCAAAAACCAAACTGGAAGGTCTGAGTTTGATTTTCATTAGGAAAGCAGCATTTCCTTGCAAATAGTGAATGGCTAGACTGGACATAACTCCTGAAGGAACATACTTACAGACGTTCAAAAGAGTTTACTTCTGGAGGAAAAGAAAAATACCTCAACAGAGAACATGCAAAGAATCCGAACATTATGAAGGACTTAAGAAAAATTAGACACTCTAGATGGCTCTTCTAACCCTGAATAAGATTTTTTTTTTTTTTTTTTTTTTTGAGAGAGCGTGTGCTTGCGAGGCGGGGCGGGGGGAGCGCAAAGGGAGAAGGAGAGAGAGAATCCCAAGAAGGCTCCATGCCCAGCATGGAGCCAGCCCAACACAGGGCTCGATTTCATGACCTCAAGATCAAGAGTTGGATGCTTAACCGACTGAGCCACCCAGGTACCGCACCCACCAAAGTATTTTAAAAAGGTGAGAATGTTTTTAAATTATTGTAGAAGTCTATGTCATAAAGCTACATAAAGCTAAATCATGTTCTTACAAAACCTTAACCCTAACCCTTTAAAAAGGAAAAACTTTTTACCCAAAGTGTTAAGAAATTCCTGATACCCAAAATTATAATCTGCATAGTACTAAAAGTACCACCACAAAAAACATAATACATTTCTTTCTTTTTTTTTTTTTTTTTAAAGATTTTACCTCTTTATTCATGAGAGACAGAGAGAGAGAAGCAGAGGGAGAAGCAGGCTCCCAAGGAGCAGGGAGCCCGATGCGGGACTCGATCCCAGGACCCTGAGATCATGATCCGAGCCGAAGGCAGACGCCCAACCATCTGAGCCACCCAGGTGCCCAAACACAACACATTTCTAACAGATACAATGGAAAACCAAATGTTCCACATCTTCAAATATCAATAACCTTACATTATAAAATATTACAATTTGACTGGATGCTAATGCATAAAAGGAGTCTTATTTCTACCAGAGTATTTTTTAAAGTTATCAATATAATTTTAAAATAAGTAACTCTATTATTTCCTATTGTTATCAACTCAATGTGTCAGGAGAAATATTTTCCCATTATTTATTTAATATTATTGTCTAGTAAAAATACGTAACATTTTTACCATAGCTTCCTTCATGTAGAGACAGAGATATCCATACAGAAAGGGAAGAGAAAGCACATGTAATTTGATACAAATTCTACTAGAGAATTTTACAGAAGTATCACTACTAAATAACAGCTGGATTAGTTCTAAGGTGCTAAAATAATAGGTATGAAAAACTATACAAGCAAACACAAATTTGCTCCAAAAAAATTTTTGTTAAAATTCAGAATTACAAAATATGTTAATACCTTACTAATATCCATAGTGTGACCTTCATTTCTCACCTTCCAAACAATATATATAATAAATGTTTGATAGTGACTAATTATAAAGAAAAAGTAAAGCAGGGCAGAGGGATAGAGAGATACCTACAGGGACAGTTCTAAGGCAGTCAGGGAAGCGAGGTGAAGCAGCAAATCACCATGTGTAGAAGAATGTTCCAGGCAGAAAGATTAACAAGTGCAAAGGATCTCAGGCTAAAGGCATAAAGAGACTAGACTAGTCTTCAGGAGTTTTTAGTTTTCAGAAGCTTTAGAGGAAGGTTTTAAGTTTTTAAAGAATGGGAAAAGTCCATTCATTTTTTTCTCCACTAATCAGAAAAATATATTTTTATGTTCATAGTTTAAAATTGTCTTCGAAAACAAAACAAATAGGATTTTGTTATCCAACATATATATGGAATTAAAAATTTAGGTTAATCACATGTTTTTTTTTTAATAGAGTTTTACCCCATATTGGGATCAATAAGCATTCACAGCATTATTTCCAAGTAATTAAAGTCAGTTGTAATACATTCCATATATTACACTATATTCCAATAATCCTACAAGGTATGTATTATTTTCCTTCATCGATGAGAAAAACTGAGACTTAGAGAAAATCTGTAACTTGCCTAAAATCACATGGGTGGAAAATGGCAGAATGTAGGCCTGAACCTGGGTGTCCTGACCCAAAATCCAGGGCCTTTGACACACTTAATATTGAAACGGTACAAAAAATTGTTAGTAGTTTGTCTTTAATGTTTCAGGTGTCCCTAAAAAGATCATATCTATCAACATACTTGTGAACTGCACACCTTGTTGAGGCTGGTGGTGTGGTTTTCTGCATCTTGAAGAAGGCAGTTGGGAATATGCCATGGACTGGTATGATTTTCTCATCCATTTACTCAACAAATATTTTCTGATTCTACTATCTGCTATACATTGCAGGTATCATATAGATTAAATACATGTGCATATGTGTACATTTATCTACATATGTGTGTATATACCCTTATAAATGTGTATTTGTTTATACAGGTGGGCTTATCTACACATGTCTGTATAAACATAGCAGATGAACTTATCTGCTACATTTGAATGTTGGGGTTCAAGATCTGGGAAGGAGAACTATAGCTGTAATAGTATGTACCAAAATGGTTATGGAACACAAGATCACAGCAAGTGCTTAGAATGTTCCTAAGTATTATGTGAAACAAGAATTTCTGTCATCAAGTATTTTTGGTTAACACTGGATGAGACAACGCTAAATTGATTTATTTGTTGCTCTAGATTTTCTCAGATCTTTCAGTCTGTTAATGTAAATTGTGACACTTCTAAAAGCATATAGCGTGCAGTCTTTCTCATATTTATTGAACCATGGAATCCTTTTTGAGAAACCATCTCCTAGAGAAATTAGTATTCTTCACACAATACTATATATATTGCTACTGAAAATAAAGTATATTCCAGTTAACTCTTTTGGAACCTGCTGTTGACTATAAAACACTAAAAAGTATAAAAAGATTAAAAGACAAAGCTTAAGAAATAATTTTATTTTTTTAAATGCTAAACTTCAATACTAATGTTAATGTTATTTAATATTAAATATTAAAATATCAAAGTTTTCTTCTATGAATAGCCATAAAAGAAGTTTCATTTCAGATACGCACAGTGATAATCATGCATTAATTCTATCTAATTAAGGCCTAAGCTAAGTCTGTATAAAATACAAAAATTGAATCTATTCATAAACTTCAGTTCTATAAAGTACAATGTGTATAAAAAATGACCATAGTTACTTTTTGAAATCTAAACTGCTTCACTATCTTCTATTTTGAACTATAAGAATCTACTGTGGCTCCTAAGATTAACTCATTTAAGTTGCTTCGCTGAAGAGTTCAAAAAATGTCCCTCTAAAACATAAAAAAAGGGCAGTATGTACTGCTGTCCTCTGGATAAGACCATTTGTCCAAGGACTAGTCTAGTTATTTATTCAAATGATACTGGCACTTAATAGGCTCTATGCATCAAAGATATTTGACAATCATTAACCTTTCAGGTCTACAGTAATTTGTGCAATTAACTTGGGGGAAATTATTTTTCTCGATCACATCATTAATTGTCAGTGCCTTTTTTTTTTTTTTAAAAGAATTCTTGTACCTGAACTAAAAGTTACATGAAAATACGAAGACTACACAGTTTCAGATTAGGTCTTCGACAGAGTGTACAATCAGCTAGACACTTTTCAAGTGTTTCAAATATGCATGCAATCTAACTATACGGAGGCCAAAAAAAGTTGGCCAGATAGCCTCCACAAGCTTTGTAAATAACCAAACACTACCATAAGCGTAATTTTGTATCCTTTTAATAAAGACTTCTTAATGCGGAAAAAAAATTCCAATTTCTTAGTTCAGATTTTAAATGGGAGTTTTTAACTAAAGTATGAGAATATAACTTAAGAACTAATATTTTATTAGTGAAGTGAGAGAGTGGGTGATTTAATTAATACTGCTGAGTGATACCTGTTCACAAGTCAGAGATAAAGTAAGAAATTCCTGCCGTTCACCCAAAACAAGCTTAGGAAATGGAAGAGGATCATGTTGATCATG
This sequence comes from Leptonychotes weddellii, assembly GCF_054177405.1. Taxonomy (NCBI): domain Eukaryota; kingdom Metazoa; phylum Chordata; class Mammalia; order Carnivora; family Phocidae; genus Leptonychotes; species Leptonychotes weddellii. The sequence continues at coordinate 2,363,141 of NC_138373.1, read as the reverse complement.
AGTCAACAAGTACATAGTAAGTCAGAAACCTACTGAATTAAAAATGAATCCACATTTCTTAAGTGACTACCATTCACCAAATCAGAGGTGAAGAATACAAATATATGTCAAGTATTTTATTTTATATATACCTGATTTTCAACTTTTCTATGATTATGGATTGCTTTTATAATCAGAAAAAAATGTTCTTAAAAGAAGCTGATGTTGGGCGCCTGGGTGGCTCAGTTGTTTGGGCAACTGCCTTCGGCTCAGGTCATGATCCTGGAGTCCCTGGATCGAGTCCCGCATCGGACTCCCTGCTCTGCAGGGAGTCTGCTTCTCCCTCTGACCCTCCCCCCTCTCATATGCTCTCTCTCATTCTCTCTCTCTCAAATAAATAAATAAAATCTTAAAAAAAAAAAAAAAAGAAGCTGATGTTTATCTTGTGGTTTGGCTTACAATGATTAGACAGACAAAGGTAGTAAAATGAAGATTAAACAAGCAGGCTAACAACTATCACAGTTTAGTTCATTTTTATGTTTTACTCATGTTGTGAGAAAGTAGATTTGTAATGTCTGCTTCTTTATTTTTGCCAATATTCCCAGCAGCTCCCCACCCCATTCCGATTTGTCAGTATAGTTAGGCAAAGTTAACATCACTATCAAAATATACTCAAATTTAAAGGAAACTAAGTATGTTATTCAAAAATTAGCATTAATGTGATATGATAATTTAAAAAATCAGGATAATTAAGACTATAAATATTTTTAAATGCTACAACAGATTATGGCAATTAAAATACCTAGGGTTAAGTCCTAGCACAAAGCAGTCCACTGACCTTGGCAAATATTTTGTTAAGTATGTTAGCATGAACCATACATTGCCACTATCATCACAGGCAATTTCAAATGAGTCAATCCACACAAGAGTACTTAACACCACTTTGGAGTCAAGAGATGCGGTTCAAATGTGATCTAGAACGGGCTATTTAAAATTATTTGAGCCTAGGTTCTGCCATCTTTAAAAATAGAGACCATAATAATACCTGCCTCATAGGCCTTTCTCACAAAGACTGCAAAAATAACACAGAGAATATGCTTAGCTTTTTGTCTGTGTCAGAGCAGATCCTCAACAAATGTTAGTCATTACTACAATTTAAGAGACAAAACTATTAAAAATGTGTTTTAACTGCTTTTTGTATAAATTTATGGTTCAATACTTCTAAAATGCTCTTAGGTACCACTCAAAAATGTCAACTAAAATTTTTTCAATCCTTTTTATGTAAGATAATGGCACTGAGCAGATTGGTAGGACTGAACTTCATTCAATGCAGGTTCTCGAACCACGGACCAGGCTCATAATGCAGCCCAAGTCCCTACCTTTCACTCTCCCAGATTCTTTACAATGTTATCAGTGATCTTGTCCGTCCCCTCCAGACTCCAGGCCTGCCATCTCTCTCCTAACACAGAGGATGATGCCTTTCTCATTTCCCAGGAAAGACAAAAGACAAAAGGTCCTCGCTCGTATTCCCTGTTGCCAAGCTACAAAAGCCCCTCTGTATCCACACATCCATCCTTCCTCCAAGCTTATCCTTCGCCCTGGGCTCTGGATCGCCACACCTTCCACCTCCCTTGGGAAATGCAATCTTTCTATACTCTCCTTTCTCAAACACCTTCAATGTTCAACCATGCTCTAGTATTACCTTTCCCACACCCACATCTCCCCACGCCAATTACTCTTCTCCCTGCCCCTCTACTATGCTTAGAAGTGGTTTACCTCTGAGAGTCATTTACTGTCACTGTCACTGCTTTAGCCCTCCTTCACTCCATAGCCCACGGCCACCATTGAAAATAACTTTTCTCCAGGGTCACCAATGGCTTCCTTTTGCTAAACCTCAAGTTCACACCTTGGTGCCTGGCATACCTGACTCACCAGCACATAGGGCAATGTAAATTCTGCCTTCTTCCATCTCCCTGGGCTTGTGTAACACTACGCTCTCCAGATAATCACCCTCCCACCATCTGCTCATGGTTATTCCTTAGTGCCCTGCGAGAATACATATTCTGTTCCTTCAACACTGAAGTTCCTCAGGGTTCTTTCATTGATTTTCTTATTCTGTATACTCCTCTGAACAATCTTAATCACACTCTTAACTTCCATTACCATCTATAAGCAAGTAACTCCTATGGCTGACACAGCAAGTTGCCCAACCAATGTCCACCCTGTCCCTTATTAACCGAACTCTGCTTTTGCTTTAAAGAGCAATGAGCTCCCTTTTAAAAACAAAAGCTTGATTTCTCAGGTTTCCTTGTAGTTAAAGATGGTTCTGTGACACATTTCTGGCCAGTGATACATAAAGAGAAGTCTAACAGGTGAGGTTTCTGTAAATGGTATTTTTTGATAAAAAGGAACAAACCCAACTGGAATATCCTTCCTCCTTATGCCTGTCTGGATCACAATATTAATTTCTAGAGATGTAGCCGCCACCTCGTCATCATGAAGTCAGAAGCCATAAAAGGATGGTAAATCAGGAAGACAAAGACTGGCTCCTTTATAGCCATTAAAAAACTACCATCCATGTCCTAAACTTTAAAAAGTTAAAATTAAATATAAACATTTCTCTCTTTAAATTATTTAAGCAATTGTCTGTCTGGGTTTAGGTTACTTGCCACTGAATACAATCCCAACTGACAGAATACCAAAAGGACACACAAGCTATTGTGCAGACACTTCGATGTCAAGGTATCCAAAACTCAGTTTTTCTGTAACTCTTAAAGCACTATTTGTAGGATATAAAGATTTAAAATCTTTGAAGATTATGAATCATTTAACAGCTTTAAACAATTTTATCATGAGACACTAGTAAGAATTCTTAAGTATAATTTTCTTCTACTGTATTGGTTGGTTTTGCTAACAATGGTATGCCATTTCCATCAAGTACATATTAACATCTTTATAAAATCGTAATGTATGCTCCTCTTCACCTATTAACACACTCTGCATTTTTTACGTATAAGCCAAACCATAAAATAAAGTTTCTTTTAAGAACTTTTTTTTATTATAAAGGCAATCCACATTCATAGAAAACTGGAAACATACAAGTATAAAAAAGGTCATATCCACCTCCCAATGATAACGTTTTTGGTATTAGTGTACTTATTGCCTTCCAATTTATGATATGTAAGTTTGATGCTTTTTTGTTTTTTGCTAATTTAATTTTCCCAGATTATTCCTTGAGGTTTCCTAGTTCAAGACAGTTTATCTTCTTCTTTCAAAACTCTAAGAAACGAGAGAAGAAATATACAATAAAAATAAATCCACATAGCAATAGTAAATATTCAGAAGTGACAGCAGTGGACCACATTCCCCTTCATCTATAAGGTCTTTTCACATCCTGTGCCCTCATCTACTTGTTTTTCTGTTCCTTCATATCTCAGGCCAAGTGTCCCTTAGTCTAGGTAGAATTCCAGGGCAATCCCTCTCCCAGTAAGTCAGCCCTTTCATATGTCCCCACAGTGCAAACCAGTTTTTCCTCAGAGAACGTGCACTTGTGAGTCCGTTATTTAATGCCCCTCTCCCCCATGAGACTATAAACTCCAACATGATAGGCTGTTTCTCTTTTTGTTTACTATTATTTCCTAATACCCATCACTCTAGCATTTGTGAAACAGATGAATTTCTGGAAAAAATCTAAAACTGACAGGACACTATGATGGCAAATCTAAAGAAATACAAGGAACCTGTAACAGTTTCCCCAGCAGAACCTCAGAATAATCCCATTATCTGTGCAGTGCAGGCTAGAAGAGGGAACTGACCACAGATAATTAGCCAAGTAATTAACTAGAGAGTAGAAAAACTGACTTAGTCCCCCTACTTCAAATGCCTTACTTGGATATTTGCTCCAGGAAAGGGGTAGGTGGCCATGGGCACAGATGTCTGAAAGAGGAGCCCTACCAGAGAAGACAGTTGAGCCCACAAAGGGATAAAGTAAGTGGAGCAATTTGCTTCACCAGGCAGGCCAGTTAAGTGAACGCCCTGCCCTACAACATGCCCCCTGCCTTCCTCAGAAAAGTGATCTGAAGTCAAGCTACTGTATTTGAACTTGCATTTGCCAACAGGTAAGGAGAAATTCTCTCTTGAGCTGAGGAAATACACTCATAGTTCCTTACCTACAGATGTGAACAGAAATGCAAGGAACACAAAACCTTGAGATAAACAAATAGCATAAAAGAGAGGCACCAAACTAACACCCAGAGAAGATAGTAAAGGGGTTAGGGGCTACAAGGATGGGTTTTTGGAGTCTGGATCTGAATCCTAACCATGATTTCAGCATTTTCTCATGTGTAAAACAAGGATATGTGCACACTCCTAACCCCTGAGTAAACAGTTAATACAGTAAGCAGAAGAAAACTTAAAATCTCAGAAAAATTCATGGAAATAACATACAAAATAAGAACAGGTCATCTGAGCACAAGTATCTATTCTCCTCCCACCAAAGGTCGTGTAAACTGAGAGAAAAGACTTCTGTATCGAAGTAAAATTGAAGAATCCTGGAACGCAAAAAATGGTGCCATCAGCAGACCAAATATTTTATGGATGCCCAGAAATCATAAAAATGAGGGATCAAAAATATAAGGGACTCCTAGAAGTTAGAGCAAGGATAATTGTGGCCCCAAACAGAAGAATGAGAGCAGTTCTCAAGGTATCCAAGAGAAGCTTCTAGTTCAGAGTCAACAAATACAGACAAGTACCACTGGCTCAGTAGGTTGATTAAAAAGTAGTCTGAAACAACTGGACAAGTAAGCATACCAACACAACCCAAAGTGGAGGATTTATCTGGGGAAAGCTCCCAGATGTTAGAGCTTGAGAGAAGATGACAACTCCAAAACCCTGCAAAAGATAGGGATGGGGGTGGGGAGGGGGGAGGAAGCAGCAGCAGCAACTGTGCGTGGGAATACAAGACAGTGAAGCTCTTCAGAACGAAATAAAGTCCTTCTTAACCCATCTCACTTGCCCACTTCCGATCCAGGCAGCACCCAACAAGGAAAACTGCCAAGCAATGTGCTCTACACTCTACGTTGAAGGTGCAGGACACTCTCCCATTCAAGGGAAGAGAGAGATGGAAAAACAGACCTAGATACCTGAAGAGGAAACCTGCTAATTAACCTGGTCCTCATTCATAACTATGAACAGTTAGCCAAGGATCATCAGGCCTTGGAGACTATCTAACAACATGAGAGAGGGAAGAAGATTAAACAAACAAACAAACAAACAAAAAAAAAAAACCAACAATTAACCCTGGAAGAAAGACAATCAAGGAATCTGAAGTTAAAAAAAAAAAAAAAAATTCTAATCAGTATCCTCGGAAAGATTCAAGAGCTATTATACCCATTTCAGATTTTTTTTTTTAATTTATTTGAGAGAGAGAATGAGATAGAGAGAGAGAGCATGAGAGGGGGAAGGATCAAAGGGAGAAGCAGACTCCCTGCTGAGCAGGGAGCCCGATGCGGGACTCAATCCCGGGACTCCAGGATCATGACCTGAGCCGAAGGCAGTCGCTTAACCAACTGAGCCACCCAGGCGCCCTATTATACCCATTTCAGAACAGACTCGTGGAAAAAAGAATTTATCAGGAACAATAGGTATCTTTATTTTTATGGGTTTTTTTTTTTTAAAGATTTTATTTATTTACTTGAGACAGAACACAGAGCAGGGGGAGGGGCAGAGGGAGAAGCAGACTCCCTGCTGAGCAGGAAGCCTGACTCAGGACTCGATCCCAGGACCCTGGGATCATGACCTGAGCCGAAGGCAGCCACTTGACCCACTGAGCCACCCAGGTGCCCCAGGAATGATAAAGTATTTTTAGAAGTTAAAAGTAATTGGCAAAACAAAACTTCTGAAGTATACTTAAATGTTAGAATAGACATGGCAGAAGAGAGTAGGCAACACAGAAGTTAAAGTCAAGGAAATTACTGTGGACACCTGGCTAGCTCTACCAACTTGGTAAAGCATGTGACTCCTGATCCTGGGGCTGTGAGTCTGAGCCCCATGCTGGGTATACAGATTGCTTAAAAATTAAAAATTTAAAAAAAATCAAAAGTTAAGGGAATTATTAATATAAAGAAGAAACAAAGAAAAAAAATAAGAAAAGTAGAGAATAAATCCAGGAGGGTCCAACAGGAATTTCTGAAAAGGGAAACAGAAACAAAAGAGGTGGGAAATGGGGGGGGGGGGGAGGAGAAGCACAGGAAATCTGACTAGCCCAAAGATTCTCATTCAGTTCATACTAATATATACATCTTTCTGTACCACAGAATACATTTATACAAGTAGAATAGCTAAAGACACAGTGGTAATCACTTTGTATCTGCACTTTGAGACATGCTGTCAGACTGCCCTCCAGAAAGGGGAGATAAATCTATATTCCCACCCATGTTTTCTAAACTTGCTGCAGATCCAGAAATCTCTTTAACCTCATAGTCTTTTTAACCTCTGCTAACCTGATATGAAAAATCATATTTTACCTTGTTCTTAATTATATTTCTTGGATAACTATTATTCATTCCTGTATCAGTATTTCTACTTTGTGAATTGCCTGTTCATGTCCTCAGCCATCCCATCTATAAAGAGACTCTTATGAATGATTTTCAAGAGTTCTTTAAGAGATATTGCCTTTTATAATACAAGTTGCTAACATGTTTTCCTAATTTGTGGTTTTTCTTTCATCCTTACTCATATCATTTCTTTGTCATAAAGAAGTTCTTGATTGGGGGGTTGACTAAGGCATCAGTTCTTCCCCACATGAACCCCTCCATAGGGATGCTTGAGTGTCCTTAACGACACAGTGGCTGGCTTCCCCCAGACCAAATGATCCAATGGAGTATAGGACAGAAGTTGCAATGTCTTTTATAATCCAACCTGGGAAGATGTACACTATCATTTTCATAATATCCTTTAAGTTACATAAATCAGCCCTACCCAATTATGAGAAGGGGCTAAAAAGGGGGGAAACCACTAGGAGGCAAGGATCACTGGAGGCCACCTTAAAGACTGGCTATCACCTATATTTTTTCTACTAATTTAAAATAAAAAATATTGGAAATATACTAAATCTCCACATATACTTGAGTTTACTTCTAGACTGTATTTCATTTTGCTATCCCTGAGCCAATATCGCAATGATTTAATAATTACAACTTTATCATAAGCTTATGTGCAAAGGCAAGCCTGCCCTCATTGTCCATTTTCTAAAATTTTCTTCACAACTCATAAATATTTATAGGCATAACTTGCTTGATTGCACTTTAAAGGTTTTTTTTTTTTTTTTTAACAAATTGAAGGTTTGTGACAACCCTCCCTGCATTGAGCACCATTTTTCCAATAGCATTTGCTCACTTGTGTCTCTGAGTCACATCTGGGTAATCACCACAATATTTCAAACTTTTTTCACTATATTTGCTATGGTGATCTGTGGTCAGTGACCTTTGGTGTTTATATTGTAATTTGGGGGGGGGGGCACCACAAACCACATCCATTTAAGACACTGAACTTCATGTTTGTGTTCTGTCTGCTCCAAAGACCAGCCATTCCCCCATCTCTCTCCTTCTTGGGGGCCCTCCCTATTCCCTGAGACACAACAACATTGAAATTAGGCCAATTAATAACTCCCCAAGATCCCCTAAGTGTTCAAGTAAGAGACTAAAGTCTCTCACTTTAAATTGAAAGCTACAAATGATTAAGCTCAGTGAGGAAGGCATGTCAAAAGCTGAGACAGGCCAAAAGCCAGGCCTCTTGCACCAAACAGCCAAGTAGTAAATGCAAAGGAAAACTTCTTGAAGGAATTAAAAGTGCTAGTCCAGTGAACACACGAATGATAAGAAAGTGAAACAGCCTTACTGGGAATGGGAAGTTTGGAGACAGTTTGAGTGGTCTGGATAAAAGATCAAACTAGCCACAACATTCCCTTTAAGCCAAAGCCTTATCCAGAGCAAGGCCTTAACTCTCCTCAATTCCATGAGGGCTGAGAGAGGTGAGGAAATTGCAGAATACAAGTTTGAAGCTAGCAGAGGCTGGTTCATGAGGTTTCAGGAAAGAAGACTTCTCCAAATATAAAAGTACAAGATGAACAGGTGGTAAATGTTGACATAGAAACAGTAGCAAATTATCCAGAAGATCTAGCTGATATCCTTACTGAAGGTGTCCGCACTCGACAGATTTTCAGTGACGATGAAACAGCCTGATAGAAGAAGATGCCGTCTAGGGCTTTCAGGACTTATGTACCTAGAGAGAAGTCAACGTCTGGCTTCAAAGCTTCAAAGGACAAGCTGATT
>NC_138373.1:2337337-2354332 GCF_054177405.1 Leptonychotes weddellii | reverse complement strand
ACGACTGACTCCCAGGCTGAAAGAAGTTCTCCTGTGGGTAGAATGCTATCCAACAGCATCCCACACTATAGAGAAATCCCTCATGAAAGGAAGCGTCCATCAGTGCAGCAAACGTCAGTGCTGTCTGATTTTAAGAACTTGGCATGGCCACCCCAGCCTTCAGCAGCCACCACCCTGATCAGTCAGCAGCCATCGATGATGAGGCAGACCCTCCACCAGCAAAAAAGACTGTGAGTCCCTGAAAGCTCAGGAGATGGTTAGCATTTTTAGCAGTATTTTTAAAGTATATACATTTTTTAAACATAATGGTATCGCACAATAAACTACAGTATAGGGTAAGCATACATTTATATGTACTAGGAAACCAAAAAACCCATTTGACTTATTTTATTGCAATATTTGCTTTATTACAGTGGTCTGGAACTGAACCCACAACATCTCCAAGGTATGCCTGTATTCTTGCAAATGAACTTATTAACTTTATTAGAATGAGAGGCCAGATCGGTGTCTATGACAGTGCTGAGGGTTGTTCACAGGAACTGTTAGGAAAATGGCTATATAGCATCACTAAACATGTTACACATATGCTACTCATAAAACTTATTTTTAATTATTATACATTTATTCTTTCACCAACAAATATGTATTCAGTGTCTATTATGTGGCAGATAGCATCTAGGTACTAGATATAAAATGGTGACCTAAACAGACACAGTCTCTGTTCTCTGAAGGGAGTGACAGGCTACAACAAAAACCACATAATTTATTATTATAGATAACTGCTATGTAAGAAAAGCAGAAACTGAACTGGTGTGAGAAGGGACCCAATTTTGAAAAGTCAAAGTTCTCTAAAGTGTCACTTAATCTGAGATTTGAAGGTTGAATGAGTTGACCAAGTGTGTGTGTGGTAAGGAGCGGGGAGAGGATGGTTAGGAATTGGTCCAAGCAGGGGGAACACCATATATAAAGGGCCTGGGGTGGGGAAGAACCTGATGTTTTCAAAGCACTGAACACTTCATTTGTAAACAAGCACCCTAGCAAATTGCTTCTAATAGTTCATCAGTTGCCTTTTTTGGTTTTTCTAGCCATCTAATACCTTTGAATTACAATAATTTTGCTTCCTTTCTGCCATTTGCTGTTTATTTTTCAGTATCAAATTAACATTGTGTTGCACTTCCAAAAAATTTTTTCAATGGCCTTGGTAACTTTATTTGGGATATTTAAATAAGTGTTTATAGAGTTACACTGTAATAAATGATGTTGACTGTTAATTTGAGACCCATCTTTGATGACGTTAAGATGGAACACACCCTTCAGTCCTCCTAAGTTTTCCTTTTAAAATAAGGGATACTAAATTTTACCAAGTAACTTCCTAATACCTATTCAGACTATATAATTTTCCATTGGTTTGTACATAATTTCAATTATATTATTCTTAGTACTGAGCAAAATTCCACTTGATATTATTTTTAAATTAACTGGATTCTAGTTTCTAAAATTTAAGTTTCATCATCAAAATCCTGCAGTTGGAAAAACAACCAAAAGTAAAATTCTAGAATGTCAGAATTTAGGTAATTCTCTTTTGAAATAAAATCTATCTTTATAATTTGCAATTCTGCCAATATAGTCTACAGAGTCTGCTATCTTACATCATGTGCTATCTTCTAAGGCTAGCTTGTTTTTATTTCAGTATATATCCCTTAAGATCCATTCAACTGCACATAACAGAATCTCCAACTCAAACTTTCACAAAAAGGAAACTAACCATCTCACGTAATTATCACTACAGAGGTGGCGCTAATTTTAAGGTTCTTTAGTTCGGGGGCCCGACAATCTCAAAAACTCGGGGTTTTGCCTTCTGCTCTGTCCTCTCGAGGTAGTAGATTTGTCATCAGATGGGCTCTCTTTCTAGTTTTAAAATGGTGGTAAGAGGCAACTGGGTGTGTTCTGAAGCACAAAAGTTTCAATTTTTATAAAGTTCAATTTATCAAGTTGTTTTTTTTTTATCTCTTGTGGTTTTCATGTCACATCTAAGGAAGTATCTGCCTGGCCCTATGTCTTCTAAGAGTTTTGTCTTTTGAGCTCTTATATTTAGATCTGTGATACATTTTGAGTTGATCTTAGTGTATGTGTGAGTCAGGGCCCCAGATTCATCATTTTGCATGTGGATATACAATTGTCCCACTTGTTAAAAAGCCCATTTCTTTTCCATTGAATAGTCTGTTCAACAAATGGTGCTGGGACCATTTCCTTCCCATGAATTGGCTCTTAGACTAATCATAGCCCACCCCACAGAGCTAAGGATGGAATGGATTCCTGACAAAATCAGAAATCTTTTTAGGAAGAAAATAAGGAAAAATGGATGACTGAAAGACAACCAACAGGGTGGTAAAAAGTTTAAAAAAAAAAAAAAGTTTCTCGTCTCTCTATGTTCAGGAAGAATAAGTACCATACTTATGATCTGTTTGGAAGAATTCAGCAACAAAACTGAGTGTATGTGTGCTGAGGGGCATTGCTAGCTCTTTAACCCTCACTTTCTGCTATTAATATTGTAAATCTTTATTCGGGTTTTAATAGGGTTTTCTCTATTCAAGTCAATTTGAGTAACTTAATTTTTTCTAGAAAAGTATCCATTTGAGCTTTGTATTTATGAATATATGTTGACCCTTGAACAGCACACGTTTGAACTGGGCGGATCCACTTATGTGAGGATTTTTTTTCTATAAATATAGTATAGTATATGTATTTTCTCTTATGATTTTCTTAACATTTCCTTTTCTCTACTTATTGTAAGAATACAATATAACATACAAAATGTGTTAAAAATAAGGCTCCTGGTAAACCACAGGCTATTAAGTTTTTGGAGAGTCAAAAGTTAAATATGGTTGGCACCCCTTTACCCCACATTAAGGGTCAACTGTATAGTCACACAAAATACATTTTTCCTAATTACCCTTCCCATTCTTTTTCATGTTTTGTTTTCTGTCTCAATTAGACTATCTAAAGTCCTACCTTTTTCTCCAAATAACACTTAAATTTATCAATTGTACTATTATTCTGTTTTCAAGAATTTTTGTGGTTTTTTAGGACTTTATTTCAGAGAGAGAGAGAGAGACAGCACAGTAGAGGGAGCGGCAGGCATAGGAAGAGGGAGAAGCAGGCTCCCCGCTAAGCAGGGAGCCCGATGAGATGCGGGGCTTGAACCAAGGACCCTGGGATACCCAGGCACCCTCTAGTATTTTTGTTTAATTAAAAAAAAAAATACATTTTTTTCATTTATAACATCTGAGCTGAAGTGCTTGATTTTTATTCACTTTTGCTAAGAAATTTAAATACATTACTTTCCCTCTATGTCCTGCTTTGATCACATCTTCATGTTAATATGCACTTCCCATAATTTTTTTCTAGAACTTCTTCTAGACATTTTGTTAGTTTTGTTTTCCTCTTTGATCCAATCAAAAGTTATTTAGGAAATGCGGGGGGCACTCAAGAATCTGGGTTTTTTTTAAACTTTCATGTACATTTTTGAAATTTCATTGTGGTTAGGGAATGTATTTTGTACTATTCTCAGTTTGTTGGAAGTTCAGATTTATGATCTAGAAAAAAATTTCCCTGGGGCCCTAAGAAGACATCATTTCTATTTGCAGGGTAAAGCTCTCAATGTCTCTTAGAGCAGCCTTAATGATTAGAGTATTCATAACCTCTACCATTCTTCTTATCTAACTTAGTCTATCCAAAAGAAACACAGTAGTATGTCTCATTACTCTGCTTTTCTTTGTGTCTTCCAGTAATGTTTAATATGATGTAACCTATCCCATAAAAATTATTTTACTGTGGCTTATACCTTTCATCTTCATGATTACTTCTGTCCCATTTTAATGCTTTGCAATAAGAGAACTTCTATGTTCTGTTTGCATTTACCAATTTCATTCCTTTAAGTTTTTGAGTTATTTTATTTGAAATATAGCTTTTATAAAGGAAATCTAGTCGGATTATTTTTAGTTTTATGTTTGGTTGGTCGGTTTTTAATGCTCTAACTGTAACTTGGGATCCATTTTCCTTCGGATGACCCAACTTCCTGATCAGCGGAGCTGGACTAGCCTGAGAGCCTGTGTTGCTAACCGCCAATCATCAGACATGCCACATAAATGCATCCTCACCTCCCAAAAGGTCAGGAGGCTATGTGGCTTCACACTCCCCGTTCAAAGTCGAGAAATAAGCTAAAATCCAAGAGTGGCCTCCTCCATGCATAAATATTTATCTGAATAGCTTTTTAAGGAATGAAATATGAATGCTGTTATTTCACACCTGAGAACAGCCATTTTATTCCGTATGAACAACTTAGCTGAATATGGTTACAAGGCCACAGACTTCTGACATTTAATAGACAAGATACTGAGACAAACCTAATTTGTGTTCCTTTGTAGGTAACCTGCTTTATCTCCTGGGCTTGTTTTATCCTTACAATTCAAATATTTTTCCAGGATAGATCTAAGTAGAAACCTTTTCTCATTACTTCTGACTGGTTCTCAGGGGACCCTTTTGATATTTACTCACACTCTTCCCTGGCACAGGAAAGTTCAATCACGATTTCCCTGAGTACTGCTCTGGTTTCCTGCTCTGGAACACCTTTTGAACTGAAGACCTGTTATCTGTCATCCACATCCACTTTTCACACTTACGTATCTTTGTCACTTTTTCCCTCTGCATTCTGGACATATTATCAAATTTGTCATCCATATTACTCTTTCCATTTTTTCAAGTATCAAGTCTTCTTTTGATTGTCTTAATATAAATATTAAATTTTATTACAAGTTTGGTTTCCTTGAATTCTTTTATTTCAACGAGTTTTAACATTTCTGCTGTCAATCTCATCCTGTTCTTCAGGGTTCTCTGGTTTCCTTTTTACTTGAGGCCATGATTATTTTTTTAATACATAAGATTTACACCGGTTATAAATTTATAGTAAATTTGCTTACATGTAATCATTTTCAGAGAGATGCACTATGTCTTCAAAATAATTCTTTATATTTTAGAATCTTTTCAAAAGCCACATGCTAGGCATCTTCTATGTCTGCTGAGCACAAGTTCTATTTAGATCTTATATTCTTGCAGACAGGTAACATGTCCTTAGTCTCCTCAACGCCCACTAAATGCTGGCAAGTTCTCCCTCTCAGACTGAAACTTTGGAATGAGATGTGTCCAACTCTCAGCTTGAATGGTAGTGTGACACATATTCCCTCCCATGTAAGCATGTGGACAGAGTATAACTCTTCCTACTCTGCTAGGAACTCCTGTCAGCTGTCACATGCACAGTACACAGTACATGAAACATAAGCACCAACAGCCCTATTTAAAAAGCCTTTCCTTAAATTACATGCATTCGGGGGTGTAGTATACCCTCAGCCATCTCCCCCCTAGCTCCTGCTGCTGGGTGACATATTGGGAATGACAGTTTTCAGGTGAAAATAAATAGAAAATAACTAGTGGAGACAGGGAAAGGGCAGGTTAGGGACACTGGTCTGACTGGCTCAAAAGTCTGCAAAAGACAAACTTTTGCCACTCAGTATAATCCCTGTGCTTCCTGAAGTTAGGCATGGTAAGTCAATCAATTTTTAAACTGTGTCCTACTTTGTGGGGGACTATTTGCCCTGTTCTAGTTCAGAAGTAGAACATGTGCTATATAGTCCAAAATTAGTCTCAAACAACATTCAGGAAGCTTCTACTCCGATCTTGGCACATGGCATTTGCTTTATAGTGCAAATGCCCATGTTTGTCACCTTCATAGATGTTTTTTAATGGGAACTGGGAAGCGGTATATCAGGCCTAAGTAGTCTGCACCACATTATCCCAGAAATGTCAGACTAAGAGTTTAAGTAATTACACCATAATTTTAGTGAGAACTGAGATTATAGGCTGTGCTTGTGCATTTAATGCCTATTTTTCTTAAAAGACAAGATTACTTTTCCACATCATTCTGAATTCAAGCCACAGGCTTATAAAGAACAACTGACAGCAATTGTTTTCTCATTCCCTCAGGGGTTAACATTCGTGTAGCTGTCTCTTTTGGTTGGCATACCCTGTACTGAAGAAATAGAGCCATCTGCCTTGCTGTCTAAAAAACACCACTTGTCTGATATTCTCCTGCCAGAAAGGAGACTGCTCTGAAAAGCCATGTATGCATAAAGCAGATTCACTTTTGAAACATTATCACACCAGCAAAACCATATTCTCTAAAATCATATACATAATTCAATTTAAAATCAGGTCTAAATTCAAACTTTTATCTTAGGTCTGTGTTCATTCTGTTCATGATGATTCTGAATCTGAGTGATTCAGATAATATTAATGATACATTTTAAAACAAAGATTGGTTTTAAAAGTTCTTTTCACTTGGTAGTAACATGCTGTGTCCCATGTGTACTGTGAGCCAATGAGGCTATAGGTACTTATTCTTAAGTGAAAAGAAATATACCACAAATTTTGGGGGTTTAGTTTTTCATTTATTATGAGAGGAGTTACTTCAAATCTCTAAGTTATTTACAGTTTACTGAAATCTGGTGTTTTATTAATTTACTGTTCTCCACAATCAGCTCTTTGGTAGCAATATAAATGAAAATGTGAAAAAAACATTTGACACTATCCTCTCTTATATAAAATCATTGGCTTCAGGATGGGGTGTAAAAGAGATGAAGACTAAAATACTGGTCTCAAAAGCTGTTTCATAATTGAGAACTTTTCATTTCCTTTTTCTGTGGACCAGAAGACCCTATATACCAAGGGTTAACAAGCTTTTCCTCTAACACCCAGATAGTAAATATTTTTGGTCTTGCAAATCATAAAATCTCTGTCACATCTATTCAACTGTGGAATGAAAACAGCCATAGACAATACTTTAAACACATGAGCATCACTGTGTTTCAATAAAACTTTATTTACATTATTAAATGAGGCAGCAGGAAGCAGCACAGAGCAATGAGGTGTAACAATCTGGGACAACACAATTTCACAGAATTACATAGACCCGACTCTTTTATATGTAAAACAGGGAGCAATATTTGTATTATTTAATAGCAATCAGATTTTATGTGTAATGGCTAACTTTTATTCAGCTCTTACATGTGTCAAGCACTGTTCTAATTCAGTTCTCATAACAACCCAGAGAAGTCTGAAATAAAGTGTTAAGACATAAATGAGATACCAGGTCCTATCAGGCTACTTTTCACCTCCACAAAAGGAAACAATGAATAAAAGGGAAGGTAAGTTTGGAAAGGCCCAAATGGCACATGCTTTGGATTCAAATACCAGACTCTGCAAGTCCTCACGAGTTGCAAGTGCTGCTGTCTGCTGCTGTCCTTACTGGTCAGCCCTCCAGCTCCACCATCGCATAATCCAAACCTTTCCATGCCAACTTGAAATCTCAAATTATCAATTTCACTCAATGTTCTCTAACCTATACTGACGGTTCTTCAATACCAACAAAACTGGATGGAAATATGGTAGTAGAGATATCAGATTTGCAATCCCGCTGATGAAATTTGGAACTGAAATGCTTCCTACAAAAGTGAGCTGGGCAATGGGTGATTTTTAAATGCTCAGTTAAACAGTAGCCTAACCAGAAGACAAGTAACTTTGATGTCAATAGCAGATGCACAGAATGCTCTTTCAGGAAAGGAGCAGCTTAGGAACACTTTCTTCTCTTTGTAATGCCTAAAAATGATCAGTCTTATATAAGTGACTCAGGAATAAACTAAATTTTACATATTTTCTCTGTTTCAGATTTTTTTTTTTACTCACAGATGCCCTTATTTTTTAATTTTTTTAAAAGATTTTATTTATTTGTCAGAGAGAGCAAGCACAAGCGGGGTGAGTGGCAGGCAGAGGAAGAAGCAGGCTCCCCGCTGAGCAAGGAGCCTGATGCTGGACTCGATCCCAGGGTCCTGGGATCATGACCTGAGCTAAAAGCAGATGCTCAACCAACTGAGCCACCCAGGCGTCCCACAGATGCCATTATTAAGTTTACTTTTAGTTGAGGACAATAATATACTTACAAAAATGTGACAGGACTCCTTCCTGCTGATCATTTTCTCTTAAATTATCACTTAGATATTGACGAGAGATCTGATGATGTGATAGAAAGATAGTCTTTCTGCAATGTTCATCCTCAAAGGGAATATTTCAGCAGCAGTCCCAATAAATAGGAATTTACCCATGTTCTAGTTATTCTAATTTTCTAGGAAAAAACATTTTCCTATCTACTCATTTTATGCTGCCATAATACTGTACATAAAAGTAAATAAAATCTAATCATCATCATCATCATCGAAACAATATACTGATTTCCCAGGAGGTACGTGATTCAATTATCCAAGTTTATAGTTAAGGGGAATGATATTAAATTCACTCAAAAGGACAGCAAGGAAGTAGGCAGTCAAGCCAGTCAAAGGGGAGTTAAAATATAATGGTCTAGATCAGGGTTTGGCAGACTATGCCCCATGACCCATATATGCCCACTCTTCTCTCTCTCCCCAATTTGCCTGTTTTTATAAATAATATTTTACTGCAACACAGCCATATCCATTCATTTACATAATGTCTAAGGCTGCTTTTATGTTCCAACAACAAATGTGAATAATTGTGACAAAGATTATATGGCCTGCAGAGTCTAAAATATTTACTTCTGGCCCTTTACAGAAAAAGAATGAAAACCTCTAGTCTAGACAAGAGACCCAAGGAACACAGACTATGGAAATTAATTACAAAGTAAAAAGGGGCATGAGTGCAGTTCTACAAAAATAATTAACATCACCAAGCAACTGTTTTACAAATGACAAGTATAGGATAGACAAAAAGCCAGTAGTGGCATTCTGTGATTTTGTGGTATATGGTGAGAAAATTATTCAACATAGGACCCAGAATAATACATTGTTAGCAATAGTTGGTTTGAAATATAGCCCAAAAAGGGGAGCAGCTAGGGCATGCAAACATGAAAAGTAATTTCTAACTTCTTTATCCCATCTATGTAGAACATCTGCATAAACATCTAGAGCATATGAAATTACAACTATAAAAAAGATCCATTTTAAAAAACTTGTCTACCCAAAAAGCAAATCATAAGACAAACGGCAAACTGGGATGTAACAATTCATTTCCTGAGGAGATAATGTTTTTTTTTCTTTAAAAATCCAGACAATAAGTACCAAAAACCTGATAAACAAATAGGCAAAAGACATGAACCAACAGCTGACAGAAGAGAAAGCACTTAGACATTTTAAGATGCTCAACTATACTCAGAAGAGAAATGTAAATTAAAGCTACAATGAGACACCTCTTCTTACCTATCTGGCAAAAATCCACTCTCTTGGCAAGGCTGAAAAGAAACTGAAAAATCACAAACACTATTGATAAAAAGTAAAATTCCTATAAAGGAATTTCTCTAATAAAATTAGATAAATTAGATAAAACATCTAATAAAATTACACATGCAAAATTACACAGTACTTATGCAGCTATAAAAAGGAGGAACAGTTCTCTATGTACTCTTACAGAGTAATCTCCTGGATATATTGTGAAATAAAAAAAGCAAGATGGAGGACAGAGAATATAGAATACTGACTTTTGTATAAGAAAGAAAAAAGTATTTGCTTATTTTTACAAAAAAAATAATAAAATGGAGGAATACTAAGGAGTGAAGGGCTTAGAGATGGAAGTGAGGGCTCTCTAAAGATAACTTTTTAATTTTGAATTTTGAACCTAAAAATGTACATATGTGTGTATACATATATACACACATATATCAATGTCTATGTATACATATATACACATACACCCATATAAAGAACTAAAAAAATGAAAAATGCAGATGTAAAGAAATGGAAATAAGACAATATTTACATCAAATGGTTAAAATATCTACACAGGGAACTGTTTGAACATTTACCCTCAGTTCTCTGTACATCCTTAGTAGTATATATTGAAAGTACTCCTTTAAAAAAAAAAAAACCTGCAAAAAAATCTTGAACTTTAGTTTTAATATTGTGCCATTTTAAAACGTGAATGTATATTGTAGGTTAAGCAAACCAGTATTTTCAGTATAAGAAAAAGGACAGGAAAAAAAAAAAGAAAAAGCATAGAAATATAAAGTGAAAGAAGGGAGAAAAAATCTGCTAACTTCAAAATATCAACGTGAACTCAATTATTTTCAATTCCTAGCTCTGACCACGGAAAGAACTATAAAGCAATGGCCGCCTGTTGCAATAGCGCCCAGATCTTGGGTTTCTGAACATCCTGTTCCTCTAAAATAAACCAGGGCTTCTTGGAGGAAATACTGGCTCCAGGTCTTTAAAAAGTACAAGATGAAAGTGACATATTCCAATTGAAAATGAATGACACATTTAAAGCCTTCAAGGTCTTTAAAATCAAGAGGCATTTCCATCACCACCCTTCTCTAGCAATCTACTCCTATGTAAGTTACTCCAGTTCATTTTCTGCCTCCTCCAAGTGCACTGGCTTTAGATTTACAATGCAGCAGTGTGGTCTTCTACCAGCAAGGTCACAAGAAATAAGATAAATACACAAAACTTTTATATGCTAGCAATGAACACATGGACACAAAAATTAAAAATACTATTTGTAACTGTCCCAAGAAAAATTAAATCCTTAATTTACAGGCCTTGTACAGGACTTACATGACAAAAACTAAAACATGCTGATAAAAGAAATCAAAGAAGAGGTAAACAAATGGAGAGATACACCATGTTCATGGATTGAAAGACAACACATGGGGCGCCTGGGTGGCTCAGTTGGTTAAGCAACTGCCTTTGGCTCAGGTCATGGTCCTGGAGTCCCTGGATCGAGTCCCGCATCGGGCTCCCTGCTCGGCGGGGAGCCTGCTTTGCCCTCTGACCCTACCCCCTCCCACGTGCTCTCTCTCATTCTCTCTCTCTCAAATAAATAAAATCTTTAAAAAAAAAAAAAAGAAAGACAACACAGTATAGGTATCAATTATCCCAAAATTGATCTAAGAATTTATTGCAATTCCTATCAAAATCCCAGAAAGGTATTTTGTAGATACAGAGAACAGTATTCTAAAGTTTATATGGAAATACAAAGTAACAATAGCTAAAACAATTTTGAAAAAAAAGGGAGAATAATCACTATCTGATTTTAAAACTTATTATATAACTATAATTACCAAAGATTATATAATACTGGCTGATAACACCGATCAATGAAACAAAATAGAAAACCCAAAACAGACTCAAAAATGTACCCCGACTGACTTCTGACAAGGTACAAAGCAATTCAATGGGAGGGGGAAAAAAGCCTTTCAAAAAATGGTGCTGAAGCAATTGGACAGCCACAGGTAGAAAAATGAACCTCGACCATACACAAAAATTACTCTAAATCAATCGTGGACTTGAAATGTGAAACAGAAAACTACAAAACTTTTAGGAGAAAGAAATATAGGAGAAAATCTTCAGGATCTACAGCTAGGCAACAAGTTCTTAGATTTGACACCAAAAGCATGATCCATAAAAGGAAAATGGATTAATGCAATTTCACCAAAATTAAACTTTTGCTCTACATAAGACACTGTTACAAGGATGAAAAGAGTCTACAGAGTGAGAGGAAATATTTGTAAACCACATGGCTGACAAAGCACTAGTATCTAAAATATATTAAGAACTCTCAAAAGCCAATAGTGAAAAACAATCTAATTAGAAAATGGCAAGAGACATAGAGAGACATCTCCCCATAGAGGATCTCCAGATGAGAGCTAAGCAAATGAAAAGACGTTCAACATTAGATAAATACCAATTAAAATCCAAATGAAGTATCACTACACACCTATCAAAATGGCTAAAATAAAATGACAACACTAAATGCTGATGAGGATGTAGAGAACCTGGATCATTCACACAATGTGTGTGACAATGCAAAATGGTACAGCCACCTCAGAAAAAGCTTCTCAAACATTAAACATTCAACTAAAATACAACCAACATTTATACCCATAAGCCCATTTTTATCACAGAAAAATCAGTTTGCAAAATAACCTATACACAAATGTTTATAGCAGTCTTACGTGCAATAGCCAAAACATGGAAACAACCCACATGTCCTTGATGGGTGAATCATTAAGCAAACTGGTACATCAATAGCATGGACTACACTCAACAATAAAAAAGAAACTAGCTATTGGTATACACAACAGTCTGGATAAAACTCAAGAGAATTATGCTGAGTGGGAAAAAAAGGCAACCCCAAAGGCTACATTGCATATGACTCCCTTTATTTAATTCTTGAAGTGATAAAATTATAGAAATGAACTTATTAGTGGTTGCCAGGAGTGGTGTTGAGGGAAACAGAAGGAAAACAGGTGTGGCTATAGAGGGTTAACCAGAAGAATCCTTTCATCGGAAATGTTCTGTATCTTGACTGTATCAATGTCAGTATCCTAGATATGCTCTATAGTTGTTAAGATGTTCCCATTGCAAGAAACTTGGTTTAAAAAAAAAGCAAAGGATCTCTCTGTATTATTTCTTATAACAGCAGATGAACCTACAATTATCTCAAAATTAAAATAATTTAAATGAATAAAAATTTTTAAATGAGGGATTACAAATGTTTATTTCCTAAAATTATCCAAGTTTTTCTTAGAAGTCTACTAAAATAAGCATGGAAAACTATGAAAGAAAAGTATAACAAATAGTCCCAAAAGTACCTTTTAGATGGTACATGTAAATGTCTTCCAAGAAGAAAGCTGGTTTTATATTCATACAGTTCTCAATAAATGTTTTCCTTAATTATATGTTTCAATACTATTTCATATTGCAGAGTGTTAGCTTACAAAATAAATGCATACTTTTTATTTTCTAAAAATTAATGGATTTTAAATCTTGGGTATTCCTTCAGAAGTTGAAGTAAATTATACTTTAAAAAAACACTTTTAAACCTTAATATTCTAAAGAAACTTATAAAGATATCAGAAAATATGAAAAAATGGCATTTTCAGATACAGTAAACCCAAGAATAATTATGAATTTGGTGTTGTATAAATTTTCTGCTGCCATATATTTATATTCAAACACCATCACCAAAATCCTACTCAAATAAGATTCAAGTGGGGTTAGATAAATCCTCTCCAAAAGGGATCTTCAAAAAGACAGTCAGGAAAAGGTAAAGAAAGGTTGCAATTACACTCAGCTCACAAACACATTTGTGTACTATACTCTGTGAAAACAGATTACACAAAGTCATAATCAGCAACCTAACGCCTCAGGGATATATAAGGTTCTCCCAGGGTTAATTTCATCCAGATTCTACAGTAAGAGTTATTTATCATAGTATAGTCCTCAGTTCAAAATGCTATTACAAGAACTAGGTCCCTTCACTCAGGAAAATTATTTTTCTTTCCTTCTTACTCTAAAATTGCAATAATAAACCTTAAATCCTTTAGGTCTGAGAGGTTTGCAATAAAGTGTGGTACCAAGACATAACTCAATGTAGAGAAAATGAGGACTGCCTTTGAAAAATTCATCTGCTCCAAGGTATAGATCTGGAATACTTAAGACAGGTTTTTTAAAATGCCAGGTTGTACATATAGCTCACTTTCGTTAGCTATTACCAAGACAGCATTTTAAATAATCACCCTGTAAAGTTCACTAGTTATTTTGAAATTGACTGATATTAGAAACCTGCCCAGCTATACTGGTCAAGAACAATTTTAATGTTCTACATAGGTTTTTCTCTAACAAATATGCAATAAAGACCTTATATACTTTGCATGATCAAAGGAGAACTCTGGCCAACAGTTCTAAAAAGCAGGCAGCCGCAGGGTAGTTTGTCAAGAAGCATAATTTGCTCTTACCCTATTTGAAACTGCTTATAGACATTTATAAATGGTTAAATAAGAGATAATCAAATTGTAAATTTAAATGGAGTGAATCAAAAGCAGGCAAAGGATGAACAGAGAAGGTGCAGGACATGGAGAAAAGATAAGAAAGTAACCCAAGGAAGGATGAGACAAGACTAGGAAATTAAAATACAAACACGAGTTGGCTCCGCCCCCGTCCTCGCGAGATTTCGCGAAGGCCTCCCTTCTCCGTCCGCGCTGCCGACATGCCATCCAGACTGAGGAAGACCCGGAAACTGAGGAAGACCCGTGTCGGCAAGCACCGGAAGTACCCCGGAGGCCGGGGTAACGCTGGTGGCATGCATCACCACAGGATCAACTTCGGCAAGTATCACCCAGGTTACTTTGGAAAAGCTGGTATGAGACATTACCACTTAAAGAGGAACCAGAGCTTCTGCCCAACTGTCAACTGTGGATCGTGGTCAGTGAGCAGACACGGGTAAATGCCGCCAAAAACAAGACTGGAGCTGCTCCTATCACTGATGTGGTGCGATCGGGCTACTACAAAGTTTTGGGAAAGGGAAAACTCCCAAAACAGCCTGTCATCGTGAAGGCCAAATTCTTCAGTAGAAGAGCAGAGGAGAAGGTTAAGTGTGTCGGGGGCGCCTGCCTTCTAGTAGCTTGAAGCCATTTGGGGGGGGGGGCGGTCATTAAATGCTAACAAGGGCTAAAAAATAAAATACAAACAAGAGAACACGGCAATAGGTGGGACATAAAGTAGAATCAAAGAACAAATAACAGGTACTAAAGATAAATATTCTTACCATAAATGTTTAGAAAATTAGTACTAATTTAATTGAGGTTTTTAAATTAAATAATTTTAACACAGAAACTACAGTGTCAGAGATATCTGATCATATATTTTTTCTAAGACTCTGGGGCACCTGTGCGGCTCAGTCAGTTAAATGTCTGACTTGATTTCAGCTCAGGTCATGATCTCAGGGTGGTGAGATGGAGCCCCACATCGGGCTCTGCACTCAGTGTGGAGTCTGCTTGAGATTCTGTCTCTCCCTCTGTCTCTCCCCCTACTTGTGCAGGCTCTTTCTCTCTCAATAAAAATCTTAAATATATATATATATATATATATATATATATATCTTTTGATCATTAAATTTCTTAAAGCGTCACTTTAAAATTCAACTGAAGTGGAAAGATGATAGACATAACCGTCAACTCCCCATTTTGTTTCTTCAGCACATGTTATAAATGCCAACTGGAGGCTTTGCTATTCAAATGTATTGAGTTGCTCCTCCATGTTAAATACATCATATAACACATAGGCAGAACCATTTCCAACATGGAAATTGCCCAAATCAACACCTCTCCCCATCCCCAGCGGGCTCACAATTTCCTAAGAGTATAGTCTTCCCTTCCTCTGGGGCAGGAGGACTGCTAATGCAGGGGACTCTGACAGGATAAGAGCTTCTCTCCCACTGCTCCAGAATCAGGCAGGCCAGGTGGTTGGGAATGCACACAGCATTGGGCCAGGGTTACAAAACTTGAGACAGTCAACCCAGCACTAGCTTGTCACATATTCTTGACATGTTTTAAAACATAAAGGAAAGAAAAGTGTGTTTCAACAGCAATCTTCGACATGCACTAATTTGCTCCAACATGAACACACGCGTGCGTGCACACATTCAGTTAACATCACAGGCCTAGTGTTTGAATAGGCTACCCCAGAGCTACACGTTTGCATAATAGTGTTCCTGTAAAGTCTACTTGCTTTAAAATACCTATTGTCTTCTGCACTGGGCTGATAAGAATCAACCCCAGCCTTCACTGCAATTTAGGTAACCCAGGAGCTTCCTTCACTCATTAGACAAATTGTATACTGAGCATCTCCTTAAGGCAGGTACTCCACAGGGACTAGAGAAAAATATAATGGTGAACAAAACTAACTTGACCCCTACCCTCTTGAAGTTTACATCCTAACACTAAAGAAGCAAACTAACAAATGGTTGAATGTTAAACTGTGCTCCCTCCCGTCTAGGAATGCTGAAGGCCACAAAAGAGGAAGGAACACTTCTCCTCCTGCCCCTGATGTCATGCGGCTTGCAAAGAAAACAAACAGCAGAATGGCAGAACCAGACGTAAAATGGAGAAAGTGTTATTATATTTTGCTTATAAAATTCCTTCGTGAAAGTGTCTATTGCTATAAATGAGGACAAAACCCCCAGGGGCAAGGCAAAAGCCTCAAAATTCACTCAGCCGAACAAAGAGCCTTCCTCAATTTGTCCTAAGACCCTAAGGGTCATGGCTACAGTATGAATTCCTACCTCCAAGGCTTAATTACTGAATATTATTCCTTTTTAGAGTGACCTCCAGAATGTCCTGAAGCCCCCAAAGAGTTCCACAAAACCTAAAGATACGGTCTTGAAATTGCTCAACTCTTGAAGGTAAGGTTGTAAACTCAAAAGTGAGGGCAGGCACTGCTCTGGAATTGGCATGTCTGCTCAGGCGTTCTCACACTATTCCTAACAGCGAGCCCCCAAGTACCCTGGACTATGTCAGCAGCACTAAGAGACCACGTGGTAATCCTGTTCTGAGAACAGACATTTTACAGAAGGTATTCTGCATGTTTTATTTGAATGTCCTGGCCAGATGCAAAATGAACTCAGCACAGGCAGGCAAAAAAATAATAAATTTTAAAATTACAAACTAAAAGCCTAGACTCTGATTCTTTTAACAACAGTAGCCTAACAGTATAGCTCCTAACGTGTCACCTTCCTTAAGGTATCATTCGTACTTCTTAATTCTACATGGAAAAATCACCACATAGCGGGCGAGCGAGCATGTCCGCACCATGCAAGTGAGTAGCCCAGGAGTGGAAGGCCCTACCTTTGTAGGAACCAGATCCCTAGAGTGGTGGCAGGGCACAGTCCCTGGCTGTGCTCCCTCTATGTGCTGCGTTCTTCTCAAGAGCTCTCCCTCAGAGCCAGGAAGCAGGCCACTTGGCAGCCCACAGACAAGTAGCAATCCAAGAAAAAAAGGCAGTCTTTCCTTGGTACTCCTGTGGAAAAGTACCAAATGGGAAGCCAAATGACCTGGTTGCTCACATGCCCATCCCTTGAACT
>NC_138373.1:2322310-2337237 GCF_054177405.1 Leptonychotes weddellii | reverse complement strand
GGTGGGGTTTGCAAAAAGAACCAGAATATAGAAGAAAAACAATCCTAGACAGAAAGCTATAGATGCCACAGCTCACTAATTTTTCAACTTTTCATTTTTACAAAAGCCAGCCTTTCTTGAAATCTTACACTGTTATACAGAGGCAAATAAGTAAGAGCAGAGCTGGCAAGGTAAGAGGAACAATGTCTACCCCCAACACACATATCCCTACCTGTATTCCTTACCCCCAAAGTGATACCTCAGGAAACTCTAACTCTGGAGCTCTGAGGATCAGTCTGAAAACCAGGCTCTAATTTAGAGACTTCTGGGGGAAAGCTGCACTAACCTTCCAAACCAAGCCTTAGAAATGAGTGTACCATATTCTTATCTATAACAATCATTATTTGATCCTTATTTGCAACTGCAAAGAAAACCTTAATAGTTAAAATATTTAAAGCTTTTATTAAATGCTTAAAATCCATCACATTCTGGCTCCATCTAGAACGAATTTTTATTTACTGTAGTGCAAGTACATATAAAGGTCTCAGAAACCAAGTCCTCCAGGGGACGAATGCCAATTGGTTTAATTTTCAAAATCAGTATCAATGCTCAGAGCTGCTACCACCTTCAATCCTACAGAAAATTCTAGGTGCATAGTAATTCCAGACAACACTTAATTCTATTTTGAGATGGTTTTTATAGAAAAACTTTTTTTATGAGTCATACCTTAACTTACGCTGTAAGCTTGAAAGAACATTTTAATGATTAGATAATTGTTCGAGCTAGCCTCCCTCATTAAAGTAACTGACTACTGAAAAAAACTCTCAAAAATCATCACTTCTACTACTTCAGCCAGAGATGAATGGGAAAGGCTTACACATCAGTCTACGAATGTCATTAATAAAGTTTTACTATGCTATGCTGCTTGTGTTACTCTACAGGTTTTTAAAGCAAATATAATTGAGAAATACACCTGACCATAACTCAGAGAGCATGAATGGGGAAGAAAAAATATGCTTAATCCCAAATCATAAATCCAATAGCAGAAAAAGTTCATGGTTTATCTTTCTGTTTTCAAGAAGATATAGTCATTGCAGAAGATATGCTCAGTGGTCACATAACAGTATGTGCACCTATCAGGACATCCTAAAATATGTTCCTAACTCTTTACTCATTAAAATCTATTTGCCTTTCTCTTCCATCCCTCAGGTCACAGCTATAGGATATCTAGACAATCTGAACACTTGCACCATTAGTTTAAAAACTTGGTTCTGTGAGTTTGTTCGTTTCTGTATCATGTTCAAGTTAGAGTAAGAAACAGAAGGGAAGGGAAGGGAAGAAAGATGGATGGAGACAGAGGCAACAGAAAAAGAGAAGAGGAAAAAGCCTGATAAACAGGCAAAGCAAGAGAAAAAGACACAGAAACAGAATGTCACATTCCCTACAACCATGAGTATCAGCGTGTACATCAACAGGAGTGTCCAGAGTCTCTAAAATATTAAATTCGGATATAAACACAGGATTTCAAGAAATTAGAGAGATACTTAAAAAGATTAATGTGGCCAAGCAGGTATTTTTCTGATGAGCTCAGATTTTCAAAAGAAATGTTGAAAAGACATCATGTGTATAAAAGAATGGCAAATTACTGACACTAAAATTAGCATCAGTAAACAATCTCAGAATATGAGGTTTTCAAAAAATGAAAAAAATTTCTTTTAATTATATTACATTGTTAACAAATAATTTTAGCAAACACATAACTCTACACCTACTGGTTTAGTCAAAGAAAATAATCTTCAGAATCCATACAGAAAACTAAACATGAGAAACAGGAAACTAAAATCCAAAGATTGGTGAAAACAATGAAGGAGTGAATCTCATACTCTAAATTGCAGCCTCCTAACTTGTTTAAATCAAAACATAGGAATTTGAGGATAAGCTCATGGAATACCTGCCTTAATCTTTACAGAAACCGTAACACACTCAAGGGCCTCTGGAAGCCAGCAGTGTCCCACTTCTTGATCTTTGTGATGATCACACAGGTGTTTTACACTTGGTTGAAATGTACATCTGCTTTATGCGCTTTATTTGTGCTGTATTTTACCAAAAAAAAAAGACTAAACAATTTAAGAGGTACAGATGACTTGAGGAAGGCAATGCATTTCCAACCTACAGACAGACCAGCTGTGAGCCCCTGGAAGATCCTCAGACCACGAAGACTAATACAACCTAATGAAACTGACATGGGGAGCCTTATTCTACGAGGTCATGAACGCCCTCTTTCAGCAGTGTTCCTTATCAGGAAGCACAGTCCGTAAGAGCTATGTGGTATTCCACCCCCACAGTGCAGACCTCATGGTAAGGGGACACAAGGGCAGGATGGAAGAATGTCATGAATGCTGGGACAACTGTGTGATTTCTAACTTTGCAGAACCAGCTATAAGGAGAATTACCAGATAAATACCCTCTAGAGGACAAGTCTGGGAATGTGCTGCAAAGGTCTATGCCCTGCCCTCTCAACCTGGGAAGGTAAGAATATGGAAAGCATAAAAGAGCAGATTTAATGGATAATGAATCTGGGCATGATAGATAAATTTAATTCAGGGGACAGTTTCCGAAATTTCATTAAAACACAGATAGTAAGGATGGGTGCCTAAATGAATGAACTTGTGGGTAGGTGGGTAGGAAATTCAGAGTGTTCCCACTACAGCTTCCATTTCTCCTGTGAAAGGCACCTGTGGAGAGAGAGGAACAGGGAAGCGCATGGATGCAGAGAGCAGAAGAGAAGCCTGACTGGAAACAGTGGTTGTATTGAAACTTAAATTTACAAATGACAAACAGTACATTTTCAACAAAAGAGATCTGTATTTTAAAAGTAATTCCATTATCCAAGTGAATGACAACTCATTTTTATTTTAACAGACTTTTAGTCCTAATTTCAGAGAATATTCATGATCCAAGTTTTAGATACGAGTTATTCTGAAATCTTCAGTTACTTTAAATAAAAAACAAACCTTGCTGCATATCAATATATCAATGAAATTATCACCTAACATGACTAAAAAACAAACAGATGTGGCTAAATAGGTCCATCCCAGTTTAGTCAAAGAAAATGAGACAATAAATGAAGACTTGTTTCCAATCATATGATTAGAAAGTAGACACTTCAACATATAGACAGTTCCTGACTTAACGATGGCTCACCTTAGGATTTTTCACCTTTACGATGGTGCAAAAACCGTATGTGTTCAGTAGAAACCATACTTCAAATTTTGAACTTTGTTCTTTTCCCGGGCTACCACGAGCAGTATCATACTCTCGTGATGCTGGGCAGCATGAGCCATAGCTCCCAGTCAGCGGTCCCATGATGAGCGTAACCAATGCACTTACAATCATCCTGCACCCACACAACCATTTTTCACTTTCAGCACAGTGTCCAATGAATTATGTGATATATTCAGCCCTTTATTATAAAACTGGCTTTGTGTTAAATGGTTTTGCCCAAATATAGGCTAACTCAAGTGTTCTGAGCACAACTGAGGTAGGCTAGGCTGAGATATGATGTTTGGTAGGTGTATTAAATACACTTTTGACTTAATGATATTTTTAACTTACATGGTCTTATTGGGAAGTAACCCCACCATAAAGCAAGGAAGATCTGTACATTAAGTGTTGTCTGGTGGATTACTTTTAAGCACAGCAGTGAGAATTCTTTAACATAGTTTAGTCCAGTAGTTTTCTTATTTAACTTTGCTTCATTTTATTTCATTTTGAGATATTTAAGCACAGCATAGTCAATCATATTTTGCCCTTATCCTTCAGGATATGTTTTTAATAAGGGCAACGGTTAATGCCTGAGCTAGCAGGACTATTTAAACAGTCTACTCCAGACTTATAAAGTCACTATGAATTCCTGATGAAATGTAATTAACTATATGTGATTTAATAAATGTGTGACTTTGATATACATGAAAAAAATACAGACCGATCATCTGAATTTTTTTCAGCTGTTAAAGTATTAAATGACTAAAAATGTTCTTGCAAATGAAATATGAAGACTGTTAAATTTAACATTTATGATGTTTCTTTTATCAACATTTTTCGCAGAAAATTAATTTCTAGACTGATCGTAAGTACCAATGAAAAACAGCATTTCAAAAAAACCACCTTTTCATGTTCAACTTTCCAGACATAAACATAAGGCCTAAAATAAAGTCATATTATCCTGATTTGTCCAAAGCCCTGTTTTTTTGCCTGCCTTACAAAATAATCTGAATCTTGGTAAAATGGACAGTGGTCTAAAATGTTGATTCGGAACCCAGTTCAACCATGAAATGTGTTATCTGGAAAAGTTGGTCAATCTCACTTAGGTCTGGTTTCCCAGCTCCAACCTCAAGGAATCATGACAGGGACCACATAAGGTGCCCTATGGAAAGCACACCGCAAGCAGGCTGACACAATGGACGTGCCCAAGTACGTCAGACTGCTTCTATTCACCATTTGTATGGAATCCACTCTGAACAGTCCTTCACCCAAAAACGATAAACACGACCCCTATGGCTATGATTCTCATGGTCTGTGTGCATTAATCTAGTTATTGTGGTTTCTGTTCATGACAGAGTGGAAGTATCATCATTTTAACAGGTCTAGGGGTTGCCCACCCCACTGGGCATTCAGAAAGACATTTTTGGGATGAACCATCAAGGAAACTACACACAGGGCACAACTAGTAAGAGCTAAACATTTTTTGAATTTTACACAGAGTAGAAACATAGGATATGGGTTAATAACAAGAAGTATGAAAATAACTTTTTCTAAAAGTTATTGTGTTTTAATTTTTTGTAAGTTATGCTTATTTAAAAAAACAGGAGTCCTTGTCCATATATTTTATAAATCCAAATATGGACTAAGTTTATGTGAACTTTTATTCTAAATGCCATCAAGTTTCAAAATAATGCTAAAATGAAAGATATTCATTAAAACTTGTAAATAGTGACCCAGGATTAAGTAAGGTGCTGTAAGATAAGTAAAAACGGATCTAATCTACTTAATAGTTGAGTTTTTCTATGCTGTCATATACATCACTTACATATCCAGCCTCCACTCAAAAAAGGTACCAATGACAAGAAGAGATAACAAGTTAGAGAAACTGCCTGAGGAAAAGAAACTATAAATTGGGGTAATGTGGAAAATTTTTAAAAAAACTAATGAGCCAATGGGACATGATCACCAGAAACATATTTACCTGACATTTAACATACCTTTCTATGCTTTGTTTTTCCCCAAGACAGAGCCTTTCTACTCCAACAAACTCTTCCCATATATAGCGTGTTCCTGCATCCGTGACATGACAAATTATTTCTTCAACCTGGTGTCTGCTCTGCTTTAGATTCTCACTCTTTCAAACTGTAGGCCTGAACTCATTTCACTAGAAGCTGGGAATGACTGAATCTTTTTGAAAAGGAAAGAGAAAGGGAACAGGGAGGGTGGGGGAGTAAATTTCTCTAGATCACCAACAATCATAGTAACAAAGTCTCCTTTCTTTTCCTCAGAAATAGAAATGAAAGGGGTGGTTAAATCCCAAACCTGTGCATGTGTGAGGGCCTAAAGTTGCCTCTGTTACCATTATTTAAATACAGAAGTAAAAATAATCTACTTCAACCTGTCTGGGCCTCAAATTCTCTTAAGCAGCTAGACCAAGGTCACATTATAGGCTCAGCTGGTCTTCCAGCTCTAGGTAAATAAAAAGAGGGGTCACAGACCATGAACTAAAACCAGCATATAAATGTTCTATTTCTAATAAATCCACAGACTTCCTGGTCATGGCACACCCTCTTGCCACCAGCAGGAGTTTTTCCCCATTTAGCTCAGAGACTTACTTTCCTAATCCAACTTAGATGATCATTAACCTCCAAGGAAAAGAAAATTTTCAAAAATACTGGAGATCTCTGGAATACAGAAGTATCAAATACTTGGACATTAAGAAAAATACACCCAAATGACACTTTTTAGGTACCACCTTCAGCAGCGCAGTGATTTTTTTTTTTTTTTTTTTTAGTTTTTAAATGACAATTTTTCAGCCTTCTGGTACTTTTATGTAACTATTAATTTATAAGGCGTTTGTAAGTATATTTCTTAATTTTTAGACATATAGGGATTTTCCTGTTATCTTTTGATTATTGAGTCTTTGCATAATTCCACCATAGTTAGGGAACATACTCTACAGGATTTCAAACATTTGTTGAGACTTGCTTTACAGTCTACACATAACCAATGTCAAATGTTCCATATATGCTTGAAAAAAATGGGTTATACAGGAAGCGTAAGTA
Source organism: Leptonychotes weddellii (assembly GCF_054177405.1). NCBI lineage: Eukaryota > Metazoa > Chordata > Mammalia > Carnivora > Phocidae > Leptonychotes > Leptonychotes weddellii. The sequence continues at coordinate 2,330,929 of NC_138373.1, read as the reverse complement.
ATGTTCTATGTATCTCTATTGGGTCAAACTTGTTATTCAGGCTCTTTAAATCACCTACATCCTTCTGAATTTTCTGTCTGCTAGGTCTATCAATTATTCAGAGGGGGGTATTAAGTTCCCACAGATGTGTGAATTTGGCTATTTTCCTGTCTGTCGATCTTGCTTATATAATTCACACCTATGTCACTGGGTACGTAAGTTTTTATAGCTGATGAACTGAACAGTTTACCATCGTGTAGAGATTTTCTTCATCTCTACTAATGCCTTTTACCTTAATGTCTCTTTTGTCTCTAATCAATATAGTTACACCAGCTTTCTTTTGATTAGAATAACCCTGAAATATAATTTTCCATTTCTTTCTGTATCCTTTAGATATGCTTCTTGTAAACCTAGCATCTCCTTGGATTTGGGTTATTTCACCCAATCTGACAAACTGCTTTTTAACTGAATCATCTAGTCTCCTTACATTTATTGTAATTACTAACACCTGAATTTATGTTGTTTTTCCTGCCTCTTCTTTTTTTCTTTGTAGAAGACAATGGTGCTAAGGTCTCCATTTTTTTCTCCTTTTCCCCCTTGTATTCCTTTTGAGTAATGACAATAAATCATTAGGTAAATAAAATGATTCATCAATTTTTATTCTTATATGCTTGTTTTCTCACTGAGATAGGGTAATGTTTAACTTTCCTAGTTAATAAATTCTCATGCTTTTCGCTGATAGCAAAGCACAGGACATAAAATCTTCATGAAATTTTGCTACAACTACCATCTGGTTTTTAAGATTAACCAATCCATGAAAGTACAAGGCTACCCCATTAAAAATGATGGCAGCAGACTCTTAGAATAACTGCCATTTAGACAGTTACCAAGCAGCTTTCAAATTTGTTTTTATTCTTCTAGTTTTATCCATTGAAACTTAGGTATATCAGCACAAAATAGAGATCTATGTATCGGACATTATTGATCCTTGCAGCAACCAGATGTCATTAATTGTGTTTACTCTATCATAATTCTTTTAACATCAAGCCCAAAATAAAAACCATCTGAAGCCAAATTCCTCAGAAACAAAACTTTTTTCACTTTTAATGGGGGAAAAACTGATTTTTATAATTGTCTAATTTTTTAAAGTTTCAAGCCAACTTCCAGATGCATGATTAACTGTAATAAGTGAATAAACAGGTACAAAGTTTAGCATATGAAATGGAGCAAAATTGACATGTTTGGCAACTATAGAAGTAAAAGCTGAGGGCGCCTGGGTGGCTCAGTTGGTTAAGCGACTGCCTTCGGCTCAGGTCATGATCCTGGAGTCCCTGGATCGAGTCCCACATCGGGCTCCCTGCTCGGCAGGGAGTCTGCTGCTCCCTCTGACCCTCCCCCCTCTCATGTGCTCTCTCTCATTCTCTCTCAAATAAATAAATAAAATCTTTAAAAAAAAAAAGTAAAAGCTGAGGGATGCCTGGGTGGCTCATCCAATTAAGTGTCTGCCTTCAGCTCAGGTCATGATCCCAGGGTCCTGGGATCAAGTCCCAGATCAGGCTCCTTGCTTAGCAGGGAGCCTGCTTCTCCCTCTGCCTGCTGCTCTCCCTGCTTGTGCTTTCTCTTTTTCTCTCCCTTTCTCTGAAAAATAAAAAAAAAATATTAAAAAAAAAAGAAGTAAAAGCTGAGACATCACTAGGAAAAGGCTAGCTGGCCATAGCCAAATGCCACACATAGCAGCAGTCCAGGATAAGATCCTCAGTCTTACGGCCCAGAGATCTTTTCACGATTCTAGAGTTGATCAGACTCAGGAAAAACACCTCAAACAAACAGGCCAAACTTAAAGGCAGTCAATTACATAAAGCAAAAGGACATTTTACCAATATTACTAGTCATTTACAAGAAAATGAAAAACTGTCAAAAAGACTGAACACTGAATACTTTTTAAGATTTTATTTGAGAGTGAGAGAGAGCACGGGGGGAGGGGCAGAGGGAGAGGGACAAGCAGACTCCCCACTAAGCACGGAACCCAACACGGGGCTTGATCCCAGGATCCCAAGATCATGACCTGAGCCAAAGTCAGATACTTAACTGACTGAGCAACCCAGGCGCCCCTGAACACTGAATACCTCCGATCACTGTAATCTGTCTTCACAGGTGAACTACAGTGGAGAACAATATCAAATGAGCACACAGTAGATTGGAATCCTGACAAAGGGAGTTATTTACTGGTTTTAGACGTTTGTGGTATCATGTTGTATGCATTCCACTATGAAAATATGCCTGCCCTAGGATACCATCTCCAATAAATCACTGTCTTCAACAGATAATGCTCAGACAGACACAAAAAATTTTTTTGAGCTGTCAAGTGACTTTTTCCACTGTGGCATATTCATCCTGTCATTGTTTTTAGATTATGTCATTTGCTGGTCAGGGCGGGGGGGATGTCTCTCACTCTTTCACTTTGATCCATTATATACTAACTGACTCAAAATAAGTCACCCCTTCCAAACCAAACTTACTGTTACTGGGGCACCTCACCCACACACCACCAACAGCATGAACATTCATTATGGTACTTCATAAAAAGATGGCATAAACATGGGATATATAAAGGCCCCAAGTAGAACTTTATCCTCCTTTTACTACTTCATCAACAGTCCAACAATGCCCAAGAAGTAAACCCCTTAGATCTGCCAACCAGGATGCTATCTCAATGTACATGTGGCTCTAGCCCCAAAAGGGAGGTTTAACTCCACAGACTACTTGCCCATATTCCTAACTCTTAGTCCTCCATCTGCCTCCACATAGCTGGTCCCTATTAGAGAAACACCAGGGCAACTAACTCCTTTCTGGACATCCTAGTCACCCTCAGGTCCAAGAGTCAAGGAGAAATCCATCTTATAAACCACAGTTCTTCCCACCACTCTCTCCCCAGCCTATTCTACCCTCCAGCCTGAAGAGCTGGCCTCTTTTTCAGATGAGGGACTCCAAGAATGACTTTCCCATTAGGTAATAGTGAGCCATAGTCTAATAAGGGTAAGACCCTGCTCTTATCACAAAACCACAGTCCTCATAATGTCAAAGTCATACACCTACATACATGATGCTTTTTTTCTTTAAAACTGCAACCATAGGGCAGCTGAAGGCAATGGAAGACTGAGGAAGAAGACAGCAAAAGCAGGAAGAAAAGAGGATATAGAAGGGAAATGAACAAAATGCCAAAACTAAAGTTCACTTCCAAGATACTGCTGCCTAGGTTGTAAAAAGGAGCAGGAGGAGCAAGCTAGCCACATAAACTCTCTGCTGACACATATAAAACCGTGAGGAGTACCTTCCAGAGATAGGACAGAACCTAACAACATAAGAAATAAGGTAAGGAGTGTCACAATATTTTATATGGTAAGTGGCTTATTACATCTGCAACTTAAAACTGGAACTCTACAGATAAACCTTCTGTAATGAATAATATAGCAAAGCTATCCTCTATTCAGTGTTTGCTACTATGTCCTAGACACAGTACTTGGTACTCTTTATCCCCTACTTCATTTGATCTGCTCTAAAAGTCATACTGATAAATAATAAAAATAGCTCACACTACTAAGCTGTTATGAATCAAGAGTTTAATTAAGCGTAAGGTCACATAGCTATCAAGTAGTGAAACCAGGAAATGAACCCAAGTTTTTGGGCATAACCCAAATGCACTAAGTGATTAACCCACTGTTCCATGTTGTCTCTGATGTAAGCATCATCCCCACTTCAGAGAGGAGAAAAATACAGAGAGGTTAATCTACCAAGGTCTCATAAAAGTACAGGGCTGAGCTGGGATTTGAACCTGCTTCATCTTCACTATTAAAATAACACCACTTCTCTCACCTAAATGTTACATGTTTACATTTTTTATGAAACAGGATTCTCTGACTTAAGCTCAATCTCCATTTGTTTTTCAAAGGTTCAAATCTACTTTCCAAAGGGAAAAAAAAATCCATAGTGTGTAAGTGACTACATACTAAGCTACACTCTAATGCATAAATTATTCCCTGGGAATTAATAAGGTACTTAAGAAACTTGTATTAACTCTTTCAGGCCACAGGGGTATCATTCAGTGAACTGAATTCTTAATTTACTAAAATGGTACCCGAGAGGTTCAGAAGCACATAACTTCCTCTGAGGGCATGGGGAGAAAAAACTTGTAAAACCATTTAGGAATATAAACTAAATCCAGAACACAATTAAAAACCAAGCTATAGGGAAATACTGTTCTAGTGGATTAGCCCCTGGCCTCAAGAATTTGGCAGAAATGAAACTAAAGGGAAGTTGGAAGTATCTAGGTCTTCTGGATAGGAAACCACCTTGGAAGAGTATTTGGACCCAATGGTTAGGGTGTAGACTTGATTGATTCATCAGAAAGCAGAGAAAACTTTATTTTGCTCCTGCTTCATCAAGAACTTCTGGCAGAGACAGCAGGAGCAGTGGCTTTAGGAAAAGTCTCCAGGTTTCCAACTGGTACCACGACCTTGCCATTCTCTCTTTGCTGATAGTTCTAACCTATCAGTCTGTCTTCCAAGAATACTCCTCCTCCTCACTGCCTTGTGGTGATAGTACATCTGTACTCACAAGCCTCATGCGATCTAAACCTCACTGTATGTACTGTATACTCAAGACAATGTAAACACTACTAATGCCAAATGAAATATGCTCTTTAACCTACAAAGCTATTGCTCCACATACTAGAAAATATCAGAAGATTTATGTCAACTGTTGTCAGTGGTACAAACTGCTGTAAGAAAAGCAAGAACATAAAAAAATCATTTCTGGTTTGTGCAAATGGAGAGGAATTTCTTGGAGCAAGTGGCATCTAAGCAGGGTCTCTAAGGGCAAGGACAACTTTAAATAATAAGCTAACACCTAGATGCAGGAAAGAAAAGAAAGGAAAAGGGCGCCTGGGTGGCTCAGTTGGTTGAGCGACTGCCTTCGGCTCAGGTCATGATCCTGGAGTCCCGGGATCGAGTCCCGCATCGGGCTCCCTGCTTGGCAGGGAGTCTGCTTCTCCCTCTCCCGCTCCCCCCTCTTGTGCTCTCTCTCTCTCTCACTCTTTCTCTCAAATAAATAAATAAAAAAAAGAAAAAAAAAAAAAGAAAAGAAAGGAAAAAATTAACATGAGCAAATGAACAGAAGTGAAGACATTAAATCTTTCAGGAAGCAGCAAGTAAGGAATCTCACTGCAGGCTCTGGTGTCTAAAGTAAAACTTTCTTCAATTTCCTTACTAAAGAGGAGCAAAAAATTCTCTCAGCTTCACTGATAACTTTTCCTATATGTCTCCCTGGCTTTCTTCTTACTGATTCTGATGTTTTTATCTCCTTTGATATTTTTGCCGTATCGATTCAAATAAAGATACAACCAGCCATACTTATTATGGTGTAATTGTTCTTTTCCAGCATTTTTTTTTTTAGATTCCTTTTTCTTAAAATACTCTTACTTCAATAATATTGCTGTCCTTATAGGATCAATGCTTTAAAATCTCCTTATTGAATGACATGAGTACTGACATGAATACTCAAGAGGCCACATTCCACCTGGCCCTGGGAAGCCTAGTGTTTCACCTAATCATTAAGATGGTTTATCTTCCAGAAATCCAGGCCTCTGGCATCCCTGAAGACCTACAAAAAATAATCTAGAAGTGCAACACTTCTTCCAATGGTGGTGGTGAGGGGGCAGCTGAAGGGTGGGGAATGAATCTTTAGATTTTACTAAGCTGAACAGTTTGGCTCCACTTTCCAGAATAAGATCCTATACTGTCCTACATAACCAAAAGCCTACTTAAGTGACCTTCCCAAAGCAACAGTTTGTCCTCAAAGGTGACCTCGGATTCAATCTCTAGAAACACAAGAAAACTTATACAAATTTTAAAAATAGTAATAGTAAGGTTAATTGGGTCAGTAATCAAAAACTTCCCAACAAACAGAAGTCCAGTACCAGATGGCTTCTCTGATGAATTCTACCAAACATTTAAAAAAAAGAACTAATCTTAATCTTCCTCAAACTCTTGCAAAAAAACATAAGAGAAAGGAATACTGGCAAATTCTTTATGTTAAGGCCAGCATTACCCTGATACCAAAACCAGACAGACACTAAAAGAAAATAAAATTACAGGGCCAATATCCTTATTGAACATAGATGCAAAAATCCTAAGCAAAAATATGAGCAAAGCAAATTCCAACAATCCATTAGAAGGATCATACACCATGATCAAGGAGGATTTACTCCAGCAATGCAAGAATGGTTCAACATCCACAAATCAATGTCATACACACTAACAAAATATAGAATAAAAATCATAGGATCATCTCGAAAGATGCAGAAAAATCATTTTACAAAATTCAACATTCATTTAGGATAAAAATTCTCACTAATGTGGGTATAGAGGGAATGTACCTCAACATAATAAAGGCCATACAGGACAAGCCCATAGCTAACATTACACTCAGTGGTGAAAAACTGAAGGCTCTTCCTCTAAGGTCAGGAACAAGACAAGGATGCTGCTCACTCTTGCCACTTTTATTCAACATAATATTGGAAGTCCTAGCCAGAGCAATTAAGCAAGAAAAAGAAATAAAAGGCATCCAAATCAGAAAGAAGTAAAACTGTCTCTATTTGCAGATGACATATTCTATATAGAAAAACCTAAGACTCCACCAAAAACTTTTAGAATAAATTCAGTAAAGTGGATACAAAAGTCTATATAAAAATCTGTGGTGTTTTTATACACTAATAACTAGCAGAAAGAGTAATTAAGAAAATAATCTCATTTACAATTGCTTGAAAAAGTATAAAATTCCTAGGAGTAAATCTAACCAAGAAAGTAAAAGACTGGTAGATTGTAAACTGTAAGACACTGATCAAAGAAACTGAACAAGACACAAATAACTGAAAAGATACTCCATGCTCAGAAATGGGACGAATATTGTTAAAATGTCCATACTACCCAAAGCAATCTATAAAAGTCAATGCAATCCCAATCAAAATTCCAATCACATTTTTCATAGAAATAAAGAATGCTAAAATTTATATGGAACCAAAAAAGTCCCTGGATAGCCAAAGCAATCCTCAAAAAGAACAAAGCTGGAGGCATCACACTTGATTTCAAACTCTATTAAAAAGCTCTAGTAATCAGTACAATATGGTATCTGCATATAAACAGATGCATATAAAAAACATAAAAAAAAATAAACAGATGCATAGATCAATGGAACAGAATAGAGAGCCCTGAAATAAACTCATGTATATATGGTCAATTCATTTACAACAAAGGAGCCAAGAATATACAGTGGAGAAAGGATAGTCTCTTCAACAAATGGTGCTGGGAAACCTGAACAGCCACATGTAGAAGAATGAAGTCAGACCACTTTCATATATCATTCACAGAAATAAACTCAATGGATTAAAGATCTGAACCTAAAACCTGAAACCATAAATCTCCTAGAAGAAAACATAGGTAGTAAGCTCCCTTAACATTGGTCTTGAAGGCGGGGTGGGGGGAATTAGAGGGGGAGATGAACCATGAGAGACTATGGACTCTGAAAAACAAACTGAGGGTTCTAGAGGGGAGGGAGGTGGGGGAATGGGTTAGCCTTGTGATGGGTATTAAACAGGGCACGTTCTGCATGGAGCACTGGGTGTTATACATAAACAATGAATCATGGAACACTACATCAAAAACTAATCATGTAATGTATGGTGATTAACATAATAAAAAAATAGGAACACACACACACAAAAAAAAAACATTGGTCTTGGCAATGGTATTTTCATTTCTCACCAAAGCAAAAGCAACAAAAGCAACAACAATTGAGACTACATCAAAGTAAAAAGCTTCTGCACAGCAAAGGAAAACCATCAACAAAATGAAATAACAATCTATGAAATAGATTTGTAATATATTTGTAAATCATACAGCTGTTAAGAGGTTAATATCCAAAGAACTCCTACAACTCAACAGCAAAATAAACAATCCGATTAAAAAACAGGTGAAGGGGGCACCTGGGTGGCTCAATCGTTAAGCGTCTGCCTTCGGCTCAGGTCATGATCTCAGGGTCCTGGGATCAAGCCCCGCATCAGGCTCTCTGCTCAGCGGGGAGCCTGTTTCTCCCTCTCCCACTCCCCCTGCTTATGTTCCCTCTCCCGCTGTCTCTCTGTCAAATAAATAAAAAAATCTTTAATAAATAAATAAAAAACAGGTGAAGGACTCGAATAGATATTTTTCCACAGAAGACAGAGAGGGCCAACAGGTGCAAGAAAAGGTGTTCAACATCACTAACCATCAGAGAAACACAAATCAAAGTCACAATGAGATATGAACTCACACCTGCTGGAATGGCTATTATGAAAAAGAGATAGCCAATGCTGGCGAGGATATGGAGAAAAGAATATTTCTGCACTGTCTGTGAGAATGTAAATTGGTACAGCCACTATGGAAGACAATCTGGAGGTTTCTCAAAAAATTAAAAATAGAGGGGCACCTGGGTGGCTCAGTCGTTAAGCGTCTGCCTTCAGCTCAGGTCATGATCCCAGGGTCCTGGGATCGAGCCCTGCATCGGGCTCCCTGCTCCGTGGGAAGCCTGCTTCTCCCTCTCCCCCTCCCC
>NC_138373.1:2298169-2321810 GCF_054177405.1 Leptonychotes weddellii | reverse complement strand
GTGAAATAAAGTTTCTCTTGCTATTGTTATATAAGGATTTGTATGAGTTGCAGTGATCATTGTTTTCTGAATTAGAGACCATTGATGTTCTATGTTCACTCTCACAGAACTAGAGTACCAAGTATGCTTCTGCAACACATATGTGCCAAATTAAATTATACACCAAAGAGGACTGAAACATGCTTTCAGCATTTATATTCAGTCCAGCAACAAAAAAATTAAGACATAATATCCATCTCTTCTGAGCTCCTAAGGTAGTATTGTTTCTTGAAAATTTGGGGGCTTTCTTTTCTATTTATGATAATAATGAGCAGCTGTCACATTTTTAATCAGCTTGGAAATAAACTTCCTACAATTCTTTATAAGCTTCTGTCAATATAACAAACACATCTTGAAATTTCAAGAGAAGCTATTTTTAAAAGCTATTAACTACTGCCACTACTAAAGTAAATCAGCTTTCTCAGATATCATACACGTAAAATAAAACAGAAAAAATTGGATCCTAAAGCCAATATGATTGCATACATTACCCATAAGTCTTCTTTTGTTTGCAACAATCCAGTTCTTGTTGATGAACATGACTGTAAGTAAACGTTATAAATATGAGCTTATAAGATACCCTCAGGTGTAATGGCCTAATGACAAACATGTAAAGTACAATTTGGAAAACTGAGTCACAAAAACAATGCCAGAAAAACACACAGGCCTGAATAACCTCACTTGGTGAGCTGAAGAAGGCGTCACAAAGAGAAGTTTCTAATATGAACTGGGGGGGCACCTGACAGTCTCCTGACAGACTTTGCATTTGGTCAGAGAAAAGAGCTGTGTGAACAAAGTAACTGAGCCCAGCTCTGCAAGAATGTGGTTACCTTCCTCAAAGCACAACTATGATCTAAAAGAGGATCTGCACAAGGAAAGGACTATGTGGGTCTGTTTTCAAGTTCACTTTTTGGAAGTTATTATGCATGTATACTTCTAAACAACTTATATATAATACATAGAAACTCTGTATATTGCCTACAAATGAGTGTGTTGATATCACACAGACCATTCAGTGAGGTTTTAGTTGTCTCTCCTTTTCCCTCCTTCTCTCCCTTCCCTTAATACATATTCCTCTGTTTTTCTCCACCATATAATCATATAAATACAAATATATAAGTTTTATTATTATTTGCTTAACAGAATCAGAATATATACACCTTCCTGCAATTTGATCTTCATACTCAACACCTCTTGAAATCTCTCCCCAGACATCTGACACTGCTCTATTACTTCTATTTCATGGCTGCAAATGGTTGCACGTATCATAGCTTATTCAGCCAAATCTTGATTAATGGTCATTACCTTCATTTTCTATGGTCTCTGCAAGCAATGGCCCAGTAAAACATTCTCTTGCCATTGTTTCACATGTTGGCAGTTTATTCCAAGACAGAGTCACAAGAGTGGAACTGAAGTCAAAGGGTGTATGTATGCATGTGATGCATATTAGTATGTATGCACACTGTGTGAAAAATTTTTGTAATTGATGTTGTTAGATTGCTTTCCCAAAAAGCTATATCAAATTACGTTGCTACCTTTTTTCCACATCCCCACCACACCAACAGAGTAGCTTTTTAATTTTGCCTGGCCTCATTATTGCTTTATTTTGAATTTTTCTTCTGACTAGTGACTACTAGTAAATTTTGGCAACTTTCCATGTTGGTGACCATTTATATTTGCTGCTTTATAATCAGTTGTTTTCTTAATGTCAATATGAAAATATCTTTATCACCTGAACTGCAAATAACTTTCCTCTTTTTATATTTTACAGTGGAAAAAGTTAAAATCATATCACCAAATGTGCTGCCATTTATTTCATAACTTCTGAGTTTCCAATCTTGGTTTAAAAAGATCTCCCTGGTGCACAGAGGGGAAACATCCCCACAGCAATTGGCTTGGAGACAGAGAGGGGCCAAATTTCATGACTTCTGACAAGCTGGGCTTAAAGCATGGAGTTCTAAAGGTCAGTGGGCTTGGCTTGGATAGAGCCAGGACACACTGAACTGCTCTTGGACAGAAGACAGGCAAACAGCCCACTGACATACAGACTGAAAACAGCAATCTGAAGAGTGCCTGAGGCACACAGTGGGGAGGTTATTTGCTCATCTTGGGGCATATCCCAGAGAGAAAGCATTCAGAGAGAGACCTCCAGGAACAAAGGAACTAGCTGGCACCATTTCTCTCCCCCACCCTCAGCATAAGTACAGGATCACCTATAGGAACCAGTGCAACTCCTACACTTGCTACCTAACTTGCTTACATCAAGCCCTGTTCTATCCACCAGGGAAACCATCCTTCCCAGCCATGCTTGCCTCAGTCCCAGCATGACAGGTCCCCTCCTCCAAAAGACAAGCCCAAACCCCTGCTCATAACACCTCTCTTGACCTGGAAGTTTTGCAGAACCTCAGTTTCATTGGCAGTGACAACAGGTCTCATTACACAAGCAGACCAGGGCATACCTAGTTAAAACTCACCACATTCAGGCCAGGGACAAAACACTGACCACAACAGGAAAAGAAAGCCTCTGCAGCCAAGTGGCCTAAAGGATAAAGCAGCCAGGACAAAATAGCTGAGGACACACAGTACATACTGGAGACTTGTGGGAACCCTAGGCCCTGGGGAACAGGGAACACTACATGGCAAGGCACTAAAGAACCTCTTCTTCATAAGGCCATTACCCTCAAGAACCAGGAGCCATAGGTGACTTACCTAACACAGAGAAATAGGCATAGGGACCCAGACAAAATGAGAAGACAGAGAAATTTATTCCAAATGAAAGAATAGGACAAGGCCACGGCCAGAGATCTAAGCAAAACACATATAAATAACATGCCTAGTTGGGTATTTAAAGCAATGACCATAAGGATACTCACTAGACTTGAGAAAAGAGTGGAAGACATCAGTGAGACCCTTAACACAGAATTAAAAAAAGAACCCATCAGAGATTTAAAAACAAAAAACAAACAAAATCAGAGACGAAGACTGGAAACACACTGGATGCAATGAACAGCAGGCTGGAAAAAGCAGAGCAATGAATTAATAACCTAGAAGACAAATAGAAAGTAATCAAGCTGAACAACAACAACAAAATATATGCAAAATGAGGACTTAGGGAATTCGGTGACTCCATCAAATGTAATAACATCCATATTATAGGAATCCCAGAAAAAGAAGAGAAAAGGGGGCAAAAAATTTATTTGAAGAAATAATACCTGAAAACTTCCCTAATCTAGGGAAGGAAACTAATACAATCCAAGAGACACATGGAACCCCCAACAAAATTTAAAAAAGCAGATCCACACTAAGACATATTGCAATTAAACTGGCCAAATATAGCGATAAAGAAAAAAAATGTAAAGCAGCAAAAGAAGAAAGTAACATAAAAAGAAAACCTTATAAGGCTACCAGGAAATTTTTCAGCAGAAACTTTCCAAGCCAGAGGGTGTGGCATGATATATTCAGAGTACTGAATGGGAAACTGCAGCCAAGAATACTCTATGCAACAAGGCTATCATTCAGAACAGAAGGAGAAATAATCTCCCAAACAAAAACTAACAGAGTTCATGACCACTAAAGCAGCCCTCCAAGAAATATTTAAGAGGACTCTCTCAGTGGAAAGGAGAGACCAGAAATAACAGTATGTGGGTAGGAAACACAAAAGCAGTAAAAATGAATAGGTATGTTAAAAAAAAAAAAAATCGGTCATGGAACTCACAAAATAAAAAGATGTAAAACATGCTAACATATACCTCAAACGGGAGGCATAAAAAATGGGTTCAAATTTAAACCAACAACTTAATACAGACTCCTATATGCAGAAGATCCTATATACAAACCTAATGGTAACCATTTATGAAAAATCACTAATAAATATGCAAAGAATAAAGAGAAAGAAACCCAAATGTAACACTAAAGAAAATCAGCAAACTATGAAAGGAAGACAAGAAAGGATCAGAAAAAGTCTGCAGAAACAACCCAAAACAAATAAAATGACAATACGTATCAATAATTACTCTGAATGTAAATGGACTAAATGCTCCAATCAAAAGACATACGATGACAGAATGGATTAAAAAACAAAAACAAAAAAACCCAAAACCCATCTATATGCTGCCTACAAGAGACTCACTTTAGACTTAAAGATAACTGCAGATTGAAAGTGAGAGAATGGAGAAACATTTATCATGCAAATGGATGTCAAAATAAAGCCAGAGTAGCAATACTCACATTGGACAAAATAGACTTTAAAACAAAAACTGTAAAAGACAAAAGATGACATATATAAATTTAATAATAAATCCAACTAGAAGATCTAACAATTGTAAATATTTATGCACCCAACATGGGAGCACCCAAATATATAAAACAGTTAAAAACAAACATTAAGGAACTAATTGATAATAATACAATAGCAGGGGATTTTAACACCTCCTTTAGATCAATGGACAGATCATCTGAACAGAAAATCAACAAGAATGCAATGGTTTTGAATAACACCCTGGAACAGATGGATTTAACATATATATTCAGATGATTCCAACCTTAAACAGAATACACATTCGTTTCAAGTGCATGTGAAACATTCTCAAAGATAGATCACATATTAGGCCACAAGACAAGCCTGAACAAATTCAAGAAGATCGAAGTCATACCATGCATCTTTTCTGACCACAGTGCTATGAAACTACAAGTAAACCATGACACAAAATCTGGAAAGATCACAAATATATGGAGGTTAACTAACATGTTAGTAAGCCATGAAGAGTGCAGCAAAAGCAGTTCTAAGACAGAAGTTTATAGCAATACAGGCCTACTTCAAGAAGCAAGAAAAATCTCAAACAACCTGATCTTACACCTAATGGAGCTAGAAAAAGAACAAACAAAACCTAAAACTAGCAGGAGGAAGGAAGTAATAAGGATTAGAGCAGAAATAAATAATATAGAAACTGGAAAAAAAAAGAAGAAGAAGAAGAAGAAGAACAGATCAATGAAACCAGGAGCTGGTTCACTGGGGGAGGAGGGGGACCAGTAAAATTGATAAAACCTCTAGACTTACAAAGAAAAAAAGAGAAAGGACTCAAAATCACAAATGAGAAAGGATAAATAATAACCAACACCACAGAAATACAACAATCATAAGAGATTATGAAAAACTATATGCCCACAAGCTGGGACAACCTAGAAGAAATGGATAAATTCCTAGAAACATAAATTACCAAAACTGCAACAGGGAGAAATAGAAAATTTGAGCAGACCAATAAACAGCAAAGAAATTGAGTCAATAACCAAAAAAATCCTACCAAACAAAAGTCCAGGACCAGATGGCTTCAGAGGCAAATTCTACCAAACATTTTTTTCTTTTTAAGATTTTATTTATTTATTTGACAGAGAGAGACACAGCGAGAGAGGGAACACAAGCAGGTGGAGTGGGAGAGGGAGAACCAGGCCTCCTGCGGAGCAGAGAGCCCAATGCAGGGCTCGATCCCAGGACCCTGGGATCATGACCTTAGCTGAAGGCAGACACTTAATGACTGAGCCACCCAGGCGCCCCTCTACCAAACATTTAAAAAAGAGTTAATACCTATTCTTTCCAAACTATTCCAAAAAATAGAAAAGGAAGGAAAACCTCCAAATTCATTCTATGAGGTCAGCATTACCCCAATAACAAAACTAGATAAAGACACCACAAAAAAAAAAAGAGAGAGAGAACTACAGGCCAATATCTAGATGAACACAGATGCAAAAATCCTCAAAATGTCAGCAAACTGAATCCAAAAATACATTTTAAAAAATCATTCACCACAATCAAGTGGGACTTACTCCTAAGTTACAAGGGTGGTCCAATATTCACAAACCAATGTGATACATTATATCAAAAAATAAGAACTATATAATAATTTCAATAGATGCAGAAAAAGACAAAGTACAACATCCATTCATGATGAAAATTCTCAACAAAGCAAATTTAGAGAAAACATACCTCAACATAATAAAGGCCACAGATGGAAAAACCCACAGGGAGCATCATCCTTAATGGGGAAAAACAGAGCTTTTCCCCTAAGGTCAGAGACAAGACAAGGATGTCATTCTCACCACCTCTATTCAACATAGTACTGGAAGTCCTAGCCACAGCAATCAGACAACAAAAAGAAAGTGCACCCAGATCAGGCAGGAAGAAGTAAAACTTTCACTATTTGCAGATGATCTGATACTCTATATAGAAAACCTAAAAGACTCTACCAAAAAACCGCTAGACCTGATAAATGAATTCAGTAAACCCACAGAATACAAAATCTACAGAAATCTTTTGCATTTCTATATGCCAATAACAATTAGCAGCAGAAAGAGAAATAAGAAAGCAATCCCTTTTATAACTGCACCAAAATTAGTAAGATATCTAGGGATAAACCTAACCAAAGAAGTGAAAGAACCTGTACCTCTAACAACTATAAAACACTGATGAAAGAAATTGAAGATGACACAAAGAAATTTAAAGACATTTCATGCTCATGGACTGGAAGAATATTGTTAAAATGTCTACACTACCCAAAGCAATATACAAATCTAATGCAATTGCTATCAAAATACCAACAGCATTTTTCACAGAACTAAAACAATCCTAAAATTTGTATGAAACCCTAAGACCTCAAATAGCTAAAGTAATCTTGAAAAAGAAAAGCAAAGCTGGAGGCATCACAATTCCAGACTTCAAGTTATATTACAAAGCTGTCTGTGTACTTAAAAACAGTACGGTACTGGCACAAAAACAAACACAAAGATCAACAGAAGAGAACAGAAAACCCAGAAATAAATCCACAATTAGATGATTAAGCTTCAACAAAGCAGGAAAGAATACCCAATGGGAAAAAGACAGTCATTTCAACAAATGGTGTTGGGAAAACTGGACAGCCGCATGCAAAAGAATGAAACTGGACCACTTTCTTACACCATACACAAAAATACACTCAAAGTAGATTAAAAACCTAAATGTGGGACCTGAAACCACAAAAATCCTAAAAGAGAACACAGGCAGTAATTTCTTTGACACTGGCTGTAGCACTTTTTTCTAGATATGTCTCTCCTGAGGCAAGGGAAACATAAGTAAAAATAAACTATTTGTACTACATCATAATAAAAAGCTTCTGCACAGCCAAGGAAACAATCAACACAACTAAAAGGCAACCTACTGAATGGGAGAAGATATTTGCAAATGACAAATCTGATAAAGAGTTAGTATCCAAAATATACAAGGAACTTACAAAACGCAACACCAAAAAACCAAATAATCCAATTTAAAAATGGGCAGAAGACATGAACAGACATTTTTTCAAAGAATACATCCAGATGGCCATGATACATGAAAAGATGATCATCACTTACCATGAGAAATGCAAATCAAAACTACAATGTGGTATCACCTCACACCTGTCACAATGGCTAAAATCAACAACACAAGGGACAACAGGTGTTGGCAAGGATATGGAGAAAATGGAACCCTCCTGCACTGTTGGTGGGAATGCAAACTGGTGCAGCCACTGTGGAAAACCATATGGAGGTTCCTCAAAATGTTACAAACAGAACCACCCTACAATCCAGTAATCACACTAATGGGTATTTACCAAAGAATACAAAAAACACTAACTCAAAGGGATACATGCACCCCTATGTTTACTACAGTATTATTTACAATAGCCAAACTATGGAAGCAGCCCAAGTGTCCATCAATTGATGAATGAATAAGCAGCTGTATATACACACAATGGAATATTATTCAGCCATAAAAAAAGAATGAAATCATGCCATTTGCAACAACATGGAGCTAGAGAGTAAAATGCTAAGCAAAATAAATCAGAGACAAATAACATATGATTTCACTCACATGTGGAATTTAAGAAACAAAACAAACGAGCAAAAGGAAAAAAAGAGGCAATCCAAAACACAGACACCTAACATTAGAGAACTGATGGTTACCACAAGGGAGGTGGGTGGGAGGTGGGCTAAACAGGCAATACAGATTAAGACACAGACTTGTTGCAATGAGCATCAGGTGATGTACGGAAATGTTGAATCATTGTACGGTATACCTGTTATATCTAATATAACACTGTGTTAACTGGAATTAAACTCTTAAAAAATAAAAAGATCTCCCTATTTTTTTTTTTAAAGATTTTATTTATTTGACAGAGAGACAGCGAGAGAGGGAACACAAGCAGGGGGAGTGGGAGAGGGAGAAGCAGGCTTCCCACTGAGCAGGGAGCCTGATGCGGGACTGATCCCAGGACTCTGGGATCATGACCTGAGCTGAAGGCAGACGCTGAACAACTGAGCCACCCAGGCTCCCCGACCCCTTTTTTTTTTTTTTTTTTAAAGATTTTATTTATTTGACAGAGAGAGGGAGAGAGAACACAAGCAGGGAGGAGTGGCAGAGGGAGAAGCAGGCTCCCCGCTGAGCACGGAGCCCGATGTAGGGCTCAATCCCAGGACTCTGGGACCAAGGTTGACACTTAACCAACTGAGCCACCCAGGTGCCCAACATCTCCCTATTTTACCTATATTATCCTATTTTATACATAGGTCTCTGAGATCATCTCATGTAACTGCTTTCTTTTAACATGTAAGTCTTCAATCAATATAGAATTTGTTCCTAAGATTTTAATTTTTTATATTTTTTAAGTATCTAATTTTATTTTCTTCCAGATGGTCAGTTGTCTCACCATCACTGATCATCCATTTCCCAGACCTGATCTACCACATTTAATATGTATTATATTCTCATATATGGTGGAATCTAAATCTCTCTTCCTCTGACCTATTTTACTATTCCAGCACTAAAATCATACTGATACAGTACATATATTTAAAAAGCCTTTATATAAAAAAGGCAAACTCTCCTTCAATCTTTTTGATTCTGTTCTTCACCATGTTCAGGCATTTATTCTTTCACATGTACTTTAAAATCATTTTGATCATATTTGTATCAAAAGGTGTATGCAAGTTTTCTACTTCCTTTAGGTTGATTTTGATCATTTCTAATTAGCCAGAAAATGATTCCTCTTAATTTTGAAATCCTTAATTTGTGATTTTGTTACCATAAACTTGTAGCACTCTTTTCTTACAATTAACACTCTTCTGTTTCTGTGGTTGCATCTTTGTTTCCAGTACTACTACTTCTACTCTTTTCTCACTAGTATCACGAAGGAGATATCCATTTTGTTAGCCTTCCCAAAGAACTGGGATTTAGATTTACGCATCTTTTCTACTTTGCCTTTTCTATTTCATTAATTTCACCTTTTAACTATTAATTCCTTCTTGTAGGTTTATTTCAGTTTATAGATTCATATGTTCTAACTGCTTAGAACTGGATATGTAGCAAAGGACTTGAACATACATTTTTCCAAAGACATATAAATAGTCAATAAGCACATGAAAATATGTTCAACATCATTAATCATTAGAGAACTGGAAATCAAAACTATAATAAGATAACACAACTCACACCTATTAGGATAGCTATTATATTTTTAAAAAAGTGTTGGCCAGGATATGGAGAAATTGGAGCACTTGTGTACTATTGGAGGAAATGTAAAGTGGTGCAGCAGGTATGGAAAACAGTATGGTGATTATTCAAAAAAATTAAAAATGGGATTTTAATGATCCAATAATTCCAAATCTGGAATATAAAGAATTCCAGAAAAGAACTGAAAGCAGGATCTTGGAGATACTTACACACTCATGTTCTTAGTAGTATTCACAATAGCCACAATCCAAGTATCCATCAAAGGATGAATAAACAAATGTGGGAGGAGGGGGTGCATATATGTCTGTGTGCATATAAAACATACAATGGAATATTCAGCCTTAAAAATAAATTCTTAAAAAAATAAATTCCAGGGGTGCCTGGGTGGCTCAGTTGGTTAAACGTCTGCCTTCAGCTCAGGTCATGATCCCAGGATCCTGGGATAGAGCCCCATGTAGGGCTCCCTGCTCAGCAGGGAGTCTGCTTCTCCTTCTCCCTCTCCCCTTTCCCTCCCCCACCCCATTCGTGCTCTCTAATAAAAATCTTTTTAAAAAATTTCTGAAATATGATACATTGATGAACCCTGAGAACATTATACTAAATAAGCCAGACATAATAAGAGGTACTTGGAGTATTCAAGTTTGTAAACAGAAAAGTAAATGGTGGTTGCCAGGGGCTGGTGAAGATAAAAGGAGTTCTGGAAATTGATTGTGCAATGTGAATGTACTTTACTGAACAGTACACTCAAAAAATGGTCAAGATGGTAATGTGTATCTTACAATTTCTTAAAAAAAAATTTTTTTTTCAATTGCTGACTTTTCAATTAGATATGCAGGTTTGGAGAATTTTTTTGTTACTTCAATACTGAAGACATTTAATTCTATAGTTTCCCTCACATATAGTTTTCATTGTGCTCTATAGGCTTTGGTAGGTGATGATCTTTTGATTGCTTTGACCTAAATTTATTAAAATTTACATGCATTTCTCGTTCTTTTATGTGTTAGAGAGTGTTCTGGTGTCTACCCATCTTCACTGCCAATATCCTCTTCATAAATGCAAGCTTTTACCAATTAATTTCCCTGTAATAATGTTGAATGCTTTCAGCCGAAGTTTCAACTAATCTGGTATCAATATGGCCATTCCTCTTTTCATTCTTGTATACGGTATCTTCTTGCTCATCTCTATTTTCATCGTTAGCAACTGGGTTTTAAGTGTTACTTATAATCTACTGTATTAAATCAATTTCTAATCCAGTCTTCTGATAGAATCCAGTCCATTCATTTTTTAAATTTATTATAATTGTAGATTCACATGCAGTAGTAAGAAATACAAAGAGGTCCCCATTCACTTTTTTTTTTTTTTTTAAGATTTTTATTGATTTGAGAGAGAGAGCGTGCACAAGCAGGGGGAACGCCAGGCAGAGGGAAAGGGATAAGCAGGCTCCCCAATGAGCAGAGCACCCAATGTGGGGCTCTATCCCAGGACCATGGGATCACGACCCAAGCCTAAGGCAGATGTTCAACCGACTGAGTCACCCAGGTGCCCCCCCCATTCACTCTTGATCAACTGTTCTACAATGGCAACATCTTGAGTAATCAGGTACAATACCATGGCCAAGATATTACACAGTCAAGATACAGAACATTTCCATCACAAGGATCCCTTCATGTTGCCATTTGTAGCTACATCCTTCACACCCTCATCCCCCTTTAAACCAGTAACAAGTTCTCCATTTCTCGAAGTTCATCATTTATGAATATATAAACAGAATCACACAGTATGTAACCTTTCAGCATAATTTTTAAAATTCAATGTAGAGATTTATCTACATGATGGGTATCAACATTTTGCCCCTTTTTGAGTAGTCATCAGGATATGGATGCACTATGATTTGTTTCATCATTCATCCACTGAAGGATATCTGATTTGTTTCCAGTGTGGGGGTAAACAAATAAAACTTCTATAAACATTCCTGTACAAGTTTTTATGTGACCGCTTTCATTTGTCTGTGATAAAAAGCCAGAAGTGCCAACTCCTGGATCCTATGGTAGTTGCACATTTAATTTTACAAGAAACTGCCAAACCATTTTCTACAGTGGTGGTTCCTACCAGCAGCGTAGATGTAATGCTGTTTCTCTGCATGCTTCACGGTGTTTGGTGGTGTCACTTTTTTAAATTTTACCTTCAGCAGTGGTTTCTTCTGGTAGTTTTAATTTCCCTAATGGCTAACAATGTTAAATGTCTTTTTCTGTGCTTATTTGCCATTTATATGTCCTCTTTAGTGTCTGTTAATGTCTTTTGCCCATTTTCTAATTGATTTTTGTTACTACTGAATATTGACAGTTCTTTATATAGCTAAGTAAGTCTTTTGGCAGGTATGTTGGTCACAAGTGTTTTCTACCAGTCTGTAGCTTCTCTTTTCATTATTTTAATATGGTCTTACCAAGAGCAAAAGTTTTTAAATGGGTTCCAAGTGGTCAACTTTTTTCTTTTGTGGATTGTGCCTTTGTCTCAACACTAAGAACTCACTGTCTACTCCTGGGTCCTGATGACTTTTTTCCCCCTTAGTTTCACGATTTTGTACTTAAATATGATTTTCAATTAATTTTATGTGAGGTATAAATTTCAGATCAAGTTTCACCATTTTGTCTTTGGATGTCAAATTGCTCCATCATCATCTGACAAGGCTATCCTTCCTTCATTGAACTGCTTCTGCACCTTTATCAAAACTTAGTTGAACATATTTCTGTGAATGAATCTGTTGGTTTTATTTCATTCCATTGATCTATGTGTCTCCCCCTCTGCCAATACCACACCATCTTAATTACTGTAGGTACAGGGAAAACTTTAATATCAGAATGATTCCAAACACTTTGTTCTTTTTTTCAAGATTGTTATTCTGAGGCCTATGCATACAAAATTTTGAAAACCTTGCCATGTCTACAAAACAGATAATTTTTATAAAAACTGCATAAAATCTATGTCAATTTAGAAACATTTTTACTAAATCTAATATATGAACGCAATATGTGTCAACATTTATGTAGCTCTAATTTCATTAGCGTTTTGTAATTTTTAGTACAAAAATCCTATAAAACTTTATACCTCAAAATTTCATATTTTTGGAACAATTATAAATAGTATTGGTTTTAATTTCAGTTTTCACATGTTCTTTGTTAAATAAAAATGTGATTGATTTTTGTGTATTTATCTTGTATACCACTTGTATTGAGCTCACTGTTCAAGTTTTTTCCTAAACTTCCTTATGATTTTCTATGTAAATAATAATGTAATCTGCTTATAGGGGATATCTTAATTCTTTTTCTTGCTTTATTGCAGTGGCTAGAACTTCCAGTACTATTTGAATAGCTGTAAGAGTATACATCCTGGCCTTCTTCCAAACTTACAGGGAAAACATTCCACCTTTCACCATTAAGTATGGTCTTAGCTGGACGTTTTTGGTAGATGTTATCTAGTTGAGGAAGTTCTCTATTCCTAATATTTGGAGTTTTTAAATCATAATGAATGTTGGATTTTGTCAAATGCCTTTTCTGGGTCAAATGGTAAGTCACATGATTTTTCTTATTCAGCCTGCAGATATGGTAGATTATACATTGATTTTTTAAATGCTGAACCAGATTTGGATGCCTGAAATAAATCCTACCTGGCCATGTTTATAATTTATACATACATACAAATTTTCATTATAAATGGATTCAATTTGCTAACATTTTGTTGAAGGTATTGCCTCCAAGTTCATGAAAGATACTGACCTGCAGAATTCTTTTCATATGTGTTTTCCTTTACCTGATTTTGCTGTTAGGGTAATACTAGCTTCCTAAACTGAGTGAGTTTTCCCTCCTTTTCTATTTTCTGGAAGAGATTACATTAAAACTATTAATTCTTCTCTTGGTTCATCCAGTAAAACCATCTGGGCCTGGAGATTTCTCAGGATCTCTTTAATGAAGAATTCAATTTAATGGCTATACCACTAATTCAGGTTATTTCATCTTAATTCAGTTTTGGTAGATTTTAGTTTTTAAGAACTGATTGCGTTCCTCTAAGTGGTCAAATTTATGAGTGTAAAGCTGTATCATTCCCTTATTATTCTTTTAATAGCTGCAGGATCTGTAGTTTTATTTATTGTGATGTGTTTTCTCCCTTTTTATCTCTGCCAGTCTTGCTAGAAGTTATCAATTTTATTTTTCAAAGAACAATTTATTTGATTTTTTCCCCCTTGTTTTCTTAGTTTCAATTTCCTTCCTTCTCCTTGCTTTGGATTTATTTTGTTTTTCTAATTTCTTGAGGTTAAGAGCATGGGTTACTGATTTTAAACCTTTTCTTTTTTCATATAATTATTTAGGGCCATTTGTTAGTGCAAATGTTTTATACTCTTCACTTCTGCTGGACAGTGACCAACTGAAAGGCATGTGTGTCACTCTCAAGGAGGGAAGGTGGCAGAGTCAACTCCTAGCTCAGCCCTGCTGAAACTGAGTGCCGAAGGAGAGGTTCCCTTGATGTTTGGCTGGAGCAGGGTGAGTACTAACACAAAATTTGCTTAGACCATCCTTTCCCTTTACTTTGGCTAAGGAAAGGCTCTTCTTGGAGTTTTTCCTGTGCTGTTGGCTGTTCGGGGTTGGAGGCTTCTGCAGTATGCTGTCCAGGATGCATGGGAGACAATAAGGAAAAGAAACCCTCTTGTCATTTCTAAAGTCCCCAGGTTCCTAGACTGTCCACCTTCTTTCCATCTTTCAGGGTCTTCCTGTGCTTGTTTGTTGTGTTACCTCCAGGAGTTCTGAGCTATAAGAGGGTGGAGCTGGGAGGAATGAACTGCTTCATCCTGACAGAAAGGGAAGTCTCTGGCCCACTCACTTTTATTTCTTTTATCTTACTTTACTATTTTATACTGTTTCCACCTTCCCTTTCCTAACTCCTACTGTTTTGGTCAGGTTGCTATTCATTCCATTTTTTCTATTAATTTGAAAGTTCCATATTTGTATTATTCCTTAACACTTACTTTCTCTTACCTGTAATCAATCACATATTTTACTACTTCTTACAAACTGCCCCTCCCCAAAAGACACTTTAATCTTCAATCTTGCACTAAGACCTTTAAAATAATTTCATTGCCCCCACCTTCCAATGAGCAAACATGTGAGCACCCATGTGCCAAAGAAGCATAAAGCAGGGAGCAAAATTAAGTTCCTGAGAATGAAACATATTCTAGTGGGGATCAGAATAAGAGATATGTACTATTATGTACCTATCCCAGTAAGTTTTGTGGGGGGGGGGGGGCGGTTTGCTGGGGAGAACAATGAGGAAGAAATTTAGTAAGCCAAACAGAGACAGGAGGTAAGGTCAGAACAACTGCCAGGACTATACACACAAAGCCTTGTAGGCTATAGTAAGAACTTGAAATTGTATTCTAGGTGCAATGGGATTTATATGCTAAGTGAGCAGGATGGACTCACTCTGGCTGTTGGGTACAGAAGAGTAAAGTGAGGGTAACCATTTAAAGTGATGATGGTGGCCTAGGATGGCAACAGTAAGGATGATTACAAGTGGCAGTTTCAGAACTTAGTTTGAAGGCAGAACCAAGAGAATTTGTTAATGGAGTGAATGTGAGAAGTGAAAGAGAAGATTGAGGATAGCTCCAAGGTTCTGGGCCTGAGTTACTAGGTAAATCATAATGCATTTTAGTAAGATAGGGTACACTGGGTGAGGGGCAGATGAGGAGGAAGAAAACAATCAAGACTTTGGTTATAGATGTATTAGACACCTACAAGGAGATCAATGTAGGCCACTGGAAGAGCAAGTCGAGATTTCTGGGAAAGGCTGAGGCTAGAAATAAAAACTAAAGAGGAGACTGCCCACAAAGAAAAAAAGAGGGACTGAGACCTGAGGCAAGGAGAGGAATCAACAAAGCAAACAAGGAAAGGGTTTCGGTCAGTGAGACAGGAGAATAACATGTCCTGGACTCAGTGAAGAAAGGTTTTCAAGAAGGAAAGAGTAACTTCATGGTGTCAAAATCTCACAAGAGATTGTTTCTAAGTTACCAGAACGTTCTTATTTCTCTCCTCATACTTGTCCTTTGCACCACCTAGACCCCAATTCCCAGAGTCTCTATGTCCCCAGACACTTTGCTGACACTCACCTCCTCATTCCTACATGCCACATGGTGGTGCTGCAGCTACTTATGGCAATTTGAAAATAACAGGAGATAAAGCCAGAAGAATGATTAAGTGGAGTTCACACCCAGTAACAGCTTCTTTTTCCTCTCAAGCACAGGTTCTAGTCACCTGCTCAAAGGGACCAGAGTAAAGCGGAATAGGAATTGCCATGTTCGTGAACAGAAGAATCACTCTCGCAAGGACAAGTGGAAGGACAGTAAGGCAATTCCAAAGCCAGCTTTAGAGAGAAACCATACATTTGTGGAGAATACCACAGACTGACTCAAATTACTCCAGCCTTCTACTAGCAAACCACAGGGACAGGAAAACTAAAAACCACATTTCCCAGCACTCTTGCTACTGGTGTTCTGGACTGGACTTAGGTTGAATCGATCAGATCATGATAAACGTGAATCATACAAAATATAAATTTGTATGATCCAACTGAATTACGACTGAATCTGAATTAAGTGGGGAGAGAAACAGTGTGACATATCCATCACCCTCATGTGGATGACAGCCAAGGCAGCAGGACTGTGGGGTCAGGAGCGGATCAGCAGCATCCACTTCAGCAATGAGCTTCCTGATCAGGCTGGAATATCAGCTCCCTTAGCAGCCCAGGTCTACAGGGTGGATGTGGCAGTTGCTTTTGGCAGTCAGGCTACAGTATGCCTTTAAGCCCCCTCAACAATTCAGCAAAACATTTAATTCCCTGTGCTAAATCCCTTTCTGTTTAAAGTAGGAAGAATTAGATCTTGTTCTCTAAAGAACTGAACCCTGACCAATACAAAAAACAGTGTTCAAAGTTGTTCTAATTCACACAAAAGTACTGAGCAATGTGGCCTCAAGAGCAGATAAAGGAGAAGAGTCTATGTGGCATTAGGAATAGGCATGACGGATTAAAAAACAGAGACAAAGATGTTCATTAACGTGACAAAGTTCAGGGTACTGATTTAAGAGCTAGAGATGACCCTGGAATCCAGGCTGAGTACAGAAGAAAATAAAGTCACCACCTAACCAGAAGTCAGAAATAATGAAAGACACGAAAACATGTAGGAGCCCAACCGAAGGCAGGCAGAACCAAACTGCGCATTCCATAGTTGCAGTAAAGATGTTTCTTTGACCTTATTAAAGGGTAACATACAATTATGAAATGTAGCAAACATCTTCTCAGAAAGTGAAATGTTCCTTTATACGACTCTCCAGAAGTCAGATGACTCCCTAGAAGTATGAAATTCCAGATATTCCACAAGTAGATTTTGAACATCATAATTTTGCCAATAACTGGTCCCATCAGCTCTGTGCATTTTGGCCTTTGTTAGGAATCAGGCACCCCCAGAGCACCAGAACCACAGGAAACATACTAGCTTCCAATTTATTAAACAAGAGATCTAGGGCGCCTGGGTGGCTCAGTTGGTTAAGCCTCTGCCTTCAGTTCCAGTCATGATCCCACGGTCCTGGGATTGAGCCCCACACTGGGCTCCTTAATCAGCAGGGAGACTGTTTCTCCCTCTCCCCCCTACTTGTGCTCTCTCTCTTGCTATCTCTCACTATCTCTAATAAATAAAATCTTTTCAAAAA
Organism: Leptonychotes weddellii; assembly: GCF_054177405.1. Lineage (NCBI taxonomy): Eukaryota > Metazoa > Chordata > Mammalia > Carnivora > Phocidae > Leptonychotes > Leptonychotes weddellii. The sequence goes on along the minus strand of NC_138373.1, from coordinate 2,304,503 downwards.
GTAAAAAAAAATAAAATTTAAAAAACAAGAGATCTGAACTCATTAACAGTGTACCTGTGAGAATGCCAAAGTCAAAGACACAGCCTGAAGTAAGCAGTCTCTTCCTTTCTTGGCAATGTCCTAACAAAAGGTTATGATATACTGAAAAAGAGAAATGTAAGAGCCTTTTCTAGACAATGAAACCCATTCCCCAGGCTCAACTTAGCCTTCAATTCTAATCAGTGATAATGTCAAAGTGGTAAGCTGAGTAACTGTTTAACTTAAAATGTTAATATTATTTAGGCACTTTCAATGATATTATAATGTGAATCATATAAAAAACTTGGCAGATTTACCAAAAATACTTCTTGTATCTACTCTCAGGAGGGAAGGGGAGTTATTGAGAAATAGAAACACCTTACTGGCTGCATGTCAGAACCTTTAAAAGTATTACTGTCCCATACAGCACATTATGACATTCCTAGAAACTGTTCCAACTTCTACTAACATTAATTTATTTATGAAATGCAAAGACTTTCTAGGGCCTAGAAATATAATAATTCTTTCTAAAATAAATAGCAGACATTTACATGTATTATAAATGGCAATAAAATTTGTTTTTCTAAATAGATAACAGATTCCATTATCATTCCTTTATAATTACTCTGACTTCACTTATTAGAAATGTGAATGAGGACAATTTCTAAGTTCTTGAATCCCACTGAACCATATCCCTTTTCACCCACAAAATAAGAATTTATATCTACATAAGATATAATACCAGAATAACAGGAACAATGTTGAGAACAATTTACAGTGCTGACATTAAAAGATGGAGCCCTGCTAAGATTAATTTGTACAGCTCTAGTCATACTTATCAGTAAGCCATGCCCTGTACATTAATTATCTGGGGAAAAAGTGAGGAGATTTAAAACTACAATAAAGAAATATTTAACTGTGTATGACCAAAAATAAATCAGTTTAAAACTCAAAAAAATCTGTTATCAATTAGTAGCAAAAATTTTAGAGATGTTAACTTTTAATACAGTAATAGTTTGGATAAGGTATTTTTTAACCTGCAATAAATTAATCACCATCTTCTTAGCATTAAAAAAATCGGATTAACACTACTCAAAATAAGGCACAAGAAAGCTACATTCTGAAATTGCAAAAGTGTATTTTTTAGTACTCACAATGTAAGCAATAACACATGTTTACCATAAACATGCAAAACCATATTGCAAGGTCATATTTTATTATAAAAGCTAGATTTTGTGAAAATACCTTTAAACTTATTTCCAAGTAAAACATCTAAAAGTCAGCTTGTTGTTGGCGCCTGGGTGGCTCAGTCGTTAGGCGTCTGCCTTCGGCTCCGGTCATGATCCCAGGGTTCTGGGATGGAGCCCCACACTGGGCTCCCTGCTCGGCGGGAAACCTGCTTCTCCCTCTCCCACTCCCCCTGCTTGTGTTCCCTCTCTTGCTCTCTCTCTCTGTCAAATAAATATTTTAAAAAAATAAAAATAAATAAAAGTCAGCTTGTTGGTACTGCCTTAAAATAAGCTGCACCTGAGATTTGAAGGAATAAGTGGCTGAGATGAGAAACATGTTGCCTATAGCCAATCTAATGGATCCAGTATCCAACAGAAAGATGTTTCATCAGGCAAATTCGTCACCTAAAAGTATATTCAGATAGGACACCAAAAGTGCAAGCAAGAAAAACTAGGCTTCATCAAATTTAAAACCTTTTGTACTTCAAAGAACAGCATCAAGAAAGTGAAAAATCCACAGAAAATATCCAAAAATTACATACCTGATAGACAGTTATATTTAGCATATATAAAGAACTATTACAACTCAAATATAAGAATGGGCAAAGGATCTGAATAAATATTTTCCCAAAGATATGCAAATTGCCAATAAGCACATAAAAAGATGCTCAACATTATTAGCAATCAAGGAAATGGGAGTCAAAACCACAATGAGATACTATTTCACACCTATTAGAACAGCTATAATTTTAATTTTTTAAAGGAAAATGTGTTGGCAAAAATGTGGAAAAATTTGTACTCTCATTATAAACTGTTGGTGGGAATATAAAGTGATGCAGCCACTTTGAAAACAGTCTGAGAGTTCTCAAATGCTTAAACATAGTTATCCTATGACCCAACAATTCCACCTCTGGATAGAATACCCAAGAGAAATGATAACCTACATTCACACCAAAAGTTGTATACATCAGCATTATTTATAACCACCAAAAAGAATTAAAAAAACACAAATGTGATATATCCACACAATGGAATACTATAAGGCCATAAAAAAGAATGAAGTACTGATTCATGCTACGAGGTGGATAAACCTTAAACACATGATGCTAAGTGAAAGAAGCCATATGCGAAAGGGCCACAAATGGTAGAACTCCATTTATATGAAATGCCCAGAATAAGCAAATCTATAGAGACAGAAAGTAGATTAGAGGCTAATCTAATAAACCACTAATTATATTAGGTTAGGGGTTAAACTGATAGAGGAATTATAGCTAAGGGGTGTGAGGTTTCTTTTGGGGGTAATGAAAATGTTCTAAATCCATTATGTCGATGGTTGCACACCTCTGAATATACCAAAAGTTTCTGAATTTTACATTTTGAGTGAACTATATCTCAATAAACCTGTTCAATAAAAAAGTACATAAACAAGGGGCTTGTTTTCTCCCAAGGAGATCAGATGAGAAGGAAATAATCTGTTTCTCCCCAACATTATAAGAGGAGTGCCTCATGACGGGGATTCCAAAAGTGTGTGAGCAGAGAACCTGAGCCTACAGGAGTACAACCACTGTCTGCAAAATGAAAATATGGGCTCATACACAGAAATTATTTTTCAGATTTAAATGTGTCATTAACAAAATAGGACTTTAAATGAAAAAACTTAACGTTCATTATATTTTAAAACATACCTACTTGCAGCAACAAGAGAGGGAATAAACAGCATTCATGAACACAGTAAAAAGATAACACTGGTAAGACCTTTTGTGTGGGTAATTCAACACTATCAATATATTTAGCTGTATAAATCCAGCATTACCATGCTAGAAATCTACCTGTAGGATTTTCTTACAAGAATATATCAAGTAGGGCGCCTGGGTGGCTCAGTTGTTAAGCGTCTGCCTTCGGCTCAGGTCATGATCCCAGGGTCCTGGGATCGAGCCCCACATCGGGCTCCCTGCTCGGCGGGAAGCCTTCTCCCTCTCCCACTCCCCCCGCTTGTGTTCCCTCTCTCGCTGTGCCTGTCAAATAAATAAATAAACTCTTTAAAAATATATATATATATATATATCAAGCTACACATACAAAGATGTTTACTGCATGATCATTTCTAATAACCAAAAAGAGAAACAGCCTATAAGTCCATCAAGGACTGGATATGAAAGTTATGGCATATGTGGAATACTACACAGTGACCAAAAAGAAAGTAGATCTATATGTGCACTTACAGAAAGACCTCTAAGACACATACATGAAAAAGCAATAGACAATAGAGTATATGTTCCTATTTGTATAATTTTTTAAAAAAACACATGTATATTACTGATATGAATAAAATTATTAGAAAAATACACAAAAAAATTAGTAGTTATCTTTGGGTAGAATAAGGGAAGGAGACTTTCACATAATACATTTTTCTGCTGTTTTTTAACCGAATTGTTTTTCTTTTTATAAATACATTATTAAACCATACTGCCCTTCTCTCTATGTAAAGTTTGGGGCGTGGCTTACAACACCAGCAATTTAGATCACTTGAACCAGGATGTCAACATGATCTAAAATGAAATCATCATTGTTTACAAGGAACTTCAATATCTATGCCTAAAAGCAAATTCAAAAAGGTCATAAATGTAGACTTAAAACAGGCCTGTTTCTGTTTTATGATACATTACTTCACTTCAAATTATTCAATATAACACCATAATGCACCAATCAGATTGGATGAAGTGAAAACATTTAAAAATATCTTGCCATTTGCCTCTAGAAGACATCTCTCTTCAACATTTATAATATTTCAACTCTGTATTACCACATTGTTCTTCCCATTTTCAGAAGAATGTTAAACCTGTATAGAATAATACCATGCTAATAACACGCTATTTTGGGGCAGTCCTAATTTGAATATGTTCTACATATTAACCTAATTTCACAGCCTCCAAAAGGACAAACAAGTGTTAACTACTGTCCTCTTTTTACATACGCATACTCATCAGGTATCAAAATACACAATATATCACTCTACATATTAAACAAACAATTATAGGTACAAAAACCCTTTGGGCTAGAAGCGTTTAAAATTCAGACTTCTTTGGATTTTAGAAGGGTAATAATACAACATTACATAACATCCCCTCGGGTATGGAAAAGCACACTGTAATCAAACACATTACTATTTCTGCAAAGAATTGTATGAATATTCACACAAAGTGGAATAAATAAAGACATCTGTTCAGGTCAAGTTTTGCCTCCAAATGAGTTATGAAAAATAGTTCAGAACTTTTTTTTTATTTTGAAACTATGGGTATGGGATTGTGGGCCTATACTGAGCAGCTTTCTAAGCTAGAAAAACATTTTTTTTAACTGAAGAGTATTTTCTTATACAGCAAAATCAATTTAAATATCAAAGTTAAGTCCTGGTTTGGAGAATGGATGTGTGGAGCAAAACCTGACAAAGATCATCTCAGGGTTTCCCAGACACCCAAAAGCACCATTTGCACCACATAACAAATCACTTGCTTTCATCAGCAGTATATAAACAAAATCAGTAAAAGTATGAGGAGCCAGAGAGGAGATATAATTTATTGCTACCTAATTAGCGCTTCTTCCTTATCCCTGAAGCCCCTCCACATGACACATCTTCAGATAGTTGTCACCTTTCACCACTCTCTGCCTTGTTTTGTTTCCTCCAAACTAAAGATCCCCACCCAGCTCCTTCAACTATTCCCTGTAGGACACTACTCTGTAATTTCACCACACAAGTCACTCTTCTGGATATCCTCACTTGTCAACGTCCTCAAAATGTCACACCCAGAACAAAATGCTGCAAATGTACGACCAGCACAACCTCTAGTTACTTTCCTGGAACTGAATCTTATCTTTACATGTGCATCTTAAGATTATTAAACCTAAATGCTAAATCACACTAATGTAATTGGTATAAAACCAGAGAAAGAAAATCAACTATTTCACTACATTCACATATTGAATTAAAATGTATAACCACTTTGGACCCAATATGTATACAAAAGGATACTCATTCTCAGTAATAAGTGAAGAGATACAAATAAAAATGAGAATATTAAATAATTTAACACAGATTAAATAAGAATGTCTAGAATTTGCTTCACAATAAATGGGAGGAAGGGAAATAGGTACAGTGTAGGTGAAACAAGATTAACTGAGTTGAAATTACTGAAACTGAGTGATGGATGCATAATCTACCATAGCTTATGTTTACATCTATCATGATAAATTAAAGCAATAAAAAATGAATGAAGGAGGGGCGCCTGGGTGGCTCAGATGGTTAAGCGTCTGCCTTCGGCTCAGGTCATGATCCCAGGCTCCTGGCTCAGCAGGGAGCCTGCTTCTCCCTCTCCCTCTGCCTCTCCCCCTGCTCATGCTCTATCTCTGTGTCTCAAATGAATAAATAAAATTTTTTTAAAAAAATGAATGAAGGAAAGATAAAGTGGAAGGAAAGGCTATCAGTTTGCATATTTCTGATTTGCAATAATAAAAAAACAAAACTGACAGCAGTGCTGGGGAGAAGATGCAGACTTGAGGACCTAGCAAAGGGTACAGTAACACCACCTGTGATATGAAACAAATGTACTCTGTAACCGGCAGTCCTACTCCAAGGTATTTATGCTGAGGTGACTGACAAATAGGAAAACATGTATACTCATATTCATATCATGATTTAAAATGAAGAACTAAATTCCCATGTCTATAAGAGTTAAGCAAAATATAACTAACAGTAGAAGAGTACATATCCATTGAAAATAGTACATATCTGTATTTATAGATTTGAAAACTGACAGATGGTTGAGTGAAAGATTACAAAACAGCATACAATTTGATCCCACTTCAATGGATATGTACCCTTTCACATATATACATAGGCAAAGAGATTTCTGGAAACTAGTTCATCAAAATTTTAATTATGGTTACATGTGGGGAGGAAGATTTCTTTTAATTTGTACTTTCTTTATGCTTTTCTATACTCTACAATTTTTCATGAAAAAGTACCATTTTTATAAAACCAAAGACATTAGGATGGGAAAAACACAAATCACGTTATTAAAGTTGAGATGTTC
>NC_138373.1:2278924-2298069 GCF_054177405.1 Leptonychotes weddellii | reverse complement strand
GCGGGAAGCCTGCTTCTCCCTCTCCCACTCCCCCGCTTGTGTTCCCTCTCTCCCTCTCTCTCTGACAAATAAAATCTTAAAAAAAATTATATACAAAAGATTGGGATTACTATAATACATGTAATTAGAATAGGCTACTGTGGGGCACCTGGGCGGCTCAGTCATTAAGCGTCTGCCTTCGGCTCAGGTCATGATCCCAGGGTCCAGGGATCGAGCCCCTCATCGAGCTCCCTGCTCCGCAGGAAGCCTGCTTCTCCCTCTCCCACTCCCCCTGCTTGTGTTCCCTCTCTCGCTGTGTCTCTCTCTGTCAAATAAATAACTAAAATCTTTAAAAAAAAAAAAAAAAAGAATAGGCCACTGATGCTCAGATCATGAATCCTTGCATATCAATGTTTAGGATATGATCTATTGCTTGAAGATCTCCAACTCATCCATTAGAGCACTATGTCAGAGTCTGTGGGGTTATTTTTAAGATTTTATTTGAGAGAGAGAGAGAGAGAGAATGAACGATAGAGCACGAGCTGGGGGTAGGGGCAGAAGAGGGAAAGGCAAACTCCCCGCGGAGCAGGGAGCCTGATGTGGAGCTTGACCCCAGGACCCTGGGATCATGACCTGAGTCAAAGGCAGATGCTTCAGCCACCCAGGTGCCCCAGAATCTGTTTTAAGATGGGCCTGTGAAACTCAAGCATCACCTCCCAAAAAGTTAACTGGGTAGAAAAATTTAAGAAGCCATCCTTCTCAGACAGTCTAGACTTTGGCAATGGTGGTGATAAACACAGTTCCAGAGACACATAAACAGGTATTCCAGCAGAGTCTACCACATTATATAGGGCTGAAATAGTTTCCTAAAGCTTGTTCTCTGTTAAAAAGTAAAGTTCAAGGGTGCCTGGGTGGCTCAGTCAGTTGAGTGTCCAACTCTTGGTTTCAGCTCAGATCATGATCTCAGGATCGTGAAATTAGACCCACATCGGGCTCAGTGCAGAATCTGCTTGAAATTAACTCCCTTCCCCACCACTCCCCCTGCTCGCACTCAAGTGCGCAAGCTCTCTTTCTCTAAAATAAGTAAATAAATAAAATTTTTAAAAGATTTTATTTATTTATTTGACAGAGAGAGACACAGGTAGAGAGGGAACACAAGCAGGGGGAGTGGAAGAGGGAGAAGCAGGCCTCCCGCAGAGCAGGGAGCCCGATGCGGGGCTCGATCCCAGGACCCTAGGATCACGACCCAAGCTGAAGGCAGACGCCCAACAACTGAGCCACCCAGGTGCCCCAATATTTTTTTTTTTTAAAGTAAAGTTCAACATGGAAAGCTTGCCCTCTGTTAAAACAGAAAAATTAAGCCGGGAAAAAGAATTTCCTTTCTAATGTTTGATCATAAGAACTTTCAAATGTATCAACTCTGAAATCTTGTCCTTTACTTCTTTCTGGACACAAGTTTAATAAAATTAAACAACAGAACAACTAGAAATTCTGGTCTTAAAATATAAAAACCAACAACCACCTCAAATTGACCCCATGAGGAGGACTTCCCTAAAGAAGAGTTTTCTAGTTTCTGTTTAACAACAAAAGAGCTTACTACTGCTTTGAGAACAAAAACCATTTTTCTAACTAAAGGTTAGAAAACTGGGAGTTTAGGGCGCCTGCGTGGCTCAGTTGGTTAAGCGACTGCCTTCGGCTCAGGTCATGATCCTGGAGTCCCTGGATCGAGTCCTGCATCGGGCTCCCTGCTCAGCGAGGAGCCTGCTTTGCCCTCTGACCCTATCCCCTCTCATGTGTTCTCTCTCATTCTCTCTCTCTCAAATAAATAAATAAAATCTTAAAAAAAAAAAAAGAAAACTGGGAGTTTATTTCCTATTACTGAGAAGATAAAGAATCTAGCCCCACATCACCTTTGATCACTACATCTCATCCTCTGCAGCAAATTCTAAGAGCTCTCTCCTAACTACTCTTATCACATGCTCCAAAAATTTTAAGGATTATCTTTTTATACCTGCATCTTAAATTAAAATAAAAGCAAATTTTTAAAGGGATTAAATAGGCTAACAGTTTATCAAATTAATGGGCAAACAAAACTCTGCTTTCAAAGGAGCCACAGGATAGGTAGGCTTCTGGGGTACTGGTTATCATTCTAAGAGTTTGATTTTGATATTAATTACATGTGTTATGTTCCATTTGTGAAAATTTATCAAATAATATATTTCTGTACTTTCTGTATGTCTATTTCGATAAAAAGTTTACTTTAAAAAAATAATTCCATTTACAATCAAAATAATCTACTCAGTGATTTCAAATGAATGTTTCCCTAGAATAATACATACCAGATTTCTTTATGAGGACTAACAGTCCACTTAAACTCCTTTCTCTCAAACTTATTTCTGCATTATGAGATACATAACATGATTAAAATCCTTGTCACATATGCAGGAATAGGAGACCAACGGACTTGAAGAAATGGAAACAGGTTGCATAAACCCTGAACTTAAAGGCAAGGAAAGAAACACTTTACTGGCTAAAGCAGAACCTTTACCCAACCTGTCAAAACATCACTCAACTATGAGTCCAGCAGTAGGCAGAATTTTAATTGTCCCACCCCAATCTCTAGAACATGTGGATATGAGAACATCACTCCTGTGGTCATGTTATATCTTATAGCACATATGACCTTCAGATAAGGTTATTATCCTGTTGTGCCTGATCTGGACACATGAGCCCTGACAAGCAATTAGTTTCTCTGACTGAAAGAAGAAGTAGCCAGAGATTTTCAAAGTATAAAAATAACCTGATGTGCTGTTGCTGGCTTGTAGAGGGGCTACATGAGAAGGAAGGCAAGTGGCCTCTAGAAGCAGAGTAGCCCCAGGTGACAGCCAACAAGGAAAGGGACATCAGTCCTGCAACTACAATAAAGTGCACTTGATCAACAGTCTGAATGAGTTTGGAAGTGGATTTTTCTCTAAAGCTCTGGATATATTATGATCCATCCAAATGCTGGCCCACATTTACCATATATTTTCTTCCTATCTTTTATAGCAAGCTCTGGAAATTCAATAAGCACAGGCATAAATGGTGATAAACGAGTAATTACACAATGCATTCATTCCACAAGCATTTATTGGGTTCCTATTATGTATTAGGCACTGTGCCAGATGCAAGGATTATATCAACGTATAAAATAATCTTTGAGGTTCTCAGACTAGCTTAAGAGACTGTTATAATCAACTATAATGAGGAAGGTACAAAGATGGGAGATGCACAGGGTACTATGGAAACAGTGCGGAGGACAGAGAAATCAGAAAAGGCTACAAGAAGGCAGTGATGCCTGAGCTGAGACTCAACAAATGACCTGAAGTTTGCCTAGCCAAAGGTGGGGCAGGAAAGAGAGGCCAGACAGCAATATTCGGGGCTAAAGGAACCTGCAAAACAAAGGTAAGGAGGCAGAAACAGGATAGTGTGTTCTGGAGAAGGGAGCAACAAAGTAGAACTACCAGCAATTCAGTATTTCAAGAATGCCAAGTGAAACCCAAGAAAGACTGCACTGCAGAGGAAAACGAGGCTCAGATTATGAGAAGATCCTTGAATGCTGCAGTAGGAGCCATTATGAACAGAGATTCATGGTGAGATTTAGGTTTTGGAAGCTGTATAGAGGATGGATTTGACCAAAAATATGGGCAGAAAGTTCAGTTAGAATGAGGACAGATTTGAAAAATATTTAAAGGAGTAAAATCCATAGGATTGCAAATCTGACTAACTGGCTGTGCAGGAGAGGGGTAAAGAGTCAAGGAAGGAAGAGGCAGACTCAAGAGAAGTCTCAGGTTTCCAGCTCAAGTGACTCAGTAGATGATGGAGACACCAAGAGAGGGAAAATACTGGCTGAAACTAGACCAGGTTGCAGAGTAGGAAACAGGCTGGAAAGGTGTTCAGAGACATCCAGAGGCTGGAGAGCTTTTAATGCTAGGCTCAACTTGGTCAGCTTTGGAGAGCTAAGATTCCTAAGACTAAAAGGGTAGACCTCAGTTATCCATCATAAAAAAGCTGTTAGTCTTTGTAGTAGCTCACACAGTAAGGTGGGGCGGGGGGGCACATTCAGGTGGAGACAGTAGAAAAACAGGGGATATATGTGCAATATTTCCTTACAGAAACAATGGGGACCAGCAAGTGATGAGACAGGTAGGCAAAGCAGGGTCTTAGTAACATTTTTCAGTAGTCAGGAAAAGAAAAATGTTTTCATATATACATTCATTCCACGAGTACAAACGCTTACTACAGGCCAGATAGAGCACTAAAAGATGCAATGACAATTCTGGCTTGAGGGACACTGTATTTGAGGTTCTAGTAGGATGAATCACAGCCCAAGCTCAGATCAGGGACTAGAGTGAGGAGATACAGATGAAGTCATCTGTTTAGGAATGATTGTTGACAGAGAGTAGATGAAATCACGAGGAAGAAAAGGCCAGAGAGAAAACCCTGAAGAACATCTACACTTACAGGGTGACAAGGAAGAGGAAGAAACAGCATAAAGACTTACACATTAATTTATACAAGACAGTCAGCTCTAACTAATTGAGCATGAAATAAGTTCAAGCCTCTGAGAAAAACACTCCCTGGTTTCGAGGAGTCTGTACAGTACAATAGAAGAGTTTATGTATATGTAATGATAACACTAGGCGAAACTTCTGAGTACTATAGTGAAGTTGCAAATAAATGGTATGGGAGATGGGGCACTATTCTAGTTTGGATGAATTAGGGAAGATTTCATGAAGGAAAATGCATCAGAGTTGACCTTCAAAGAGGGAAAGGAATGTAAACACAAAGGTAAGAGAATAAAGGGAAATTATAACCAGTAACAATGGTGGACTTTTACATGTATTTGGAGTCAATCTTTGCAACTACTCTCATTTGTAAAAGAAAAGGATAATCAAAAAGTTGAGTGTAGCTGAGAGAGTGGGTTATGGCAAGGAAGAGAGACTTTTCCTCAGTTTGGCGCAGGTGCTTCTCAATGTTTTCTATGACCAACAATCAAAATCCAAAGTGGATATCCACTTAAATGTTTAGATTTTCACCTGAAAATAACAGATCTATTTATATGAAGTATAAAAATCATCTCCTGTAAAACACTCATGAGTACCCACATCTGGGGCAGCCACTGTTCTTGGTGAAACACAACTCTGACACTATACAGCAGTTCTTACAGGAATAAAGGAATGTTAAAATGTGATGGTAGCACAAAAGAAGAAGTCCAGGTAAGAATAAGTGAGTTTCTGCTGTGAAAGAGATCATATTTAAGATTATGGGCATTTGCTGCAGTAAATTCACTTCTAAAAATATATCACACAGATAAACCAACACAAGTGTGAAAATACCCACAATGTAGGATTATTCAATATGGACTATCTTGAATAGTAAAAGACTAAAAAAACCCAATTAACCTGGAGACTGGTTGAATGAACTTGGTATAGCTGTACAATGAGGTACTGTATAAACAGAGCATAGGAAAGGTGGGAAGAGGAGAATCCCTTGCATTAATATGGAGAGACTTCCAAATTATGTTATTAGGTTGGAAAAAATCAAATTACAGAAAACTGTACAATATGCTATCTTTTATATATGACTGAGAGGAAATGAGAATATGTTTGTATACTCACATTTTTGCAAAAACAATACGGGAAAAATAAGTAAGAAACTAGTAACAGAAAGGAAAAAAAATATTCAAATCATGTATCTGAAAAGGACTTAGAATCCAAAATATATAAAGAATTCCTACAACTCAACAAAAAGACAGTGCAATTTAGGGATGCACAAAGAAGAAGAGACATTTCTCCAAAGATATACAAATGCCCAATGATCATATGAAAAGGTGCTCAACATCATTATTCATTAGGGAAATGCAAGTCAAAAATTTTTCAAAAAAATTAAAATTCTCATACATTGTTGGTGGAAAAGTAAAATGGATCAGCCACTGGAGAAAAGTTTGGCAATTACTCAAAAATTTAACATAGAATTATCATGTGATCCAGTAATTCCACTCCTAGGCACATACTCCATAAATGAACACAAGTACTCATACAACTACATACATTTTCACAGCTAGTGTTTGCAATAATAGCCAAGAGGTAGAAACAATGCAAATATCCATCAATGAAAGAACGGCTAAAAAGTGTGGCATATTCATATAATGGTTAGCCATTAAAAAAAACAAAAACACATTAAGTGCTGATACACAGGACATGGACGAACCTATAAAACACCATTAAGTGGAATAAGCCAGACACAGAAGGTCTCCTACTCTATTATACGATTCCATTTTTTTTTTTCTTTTTAAGATTTATTTGGCAGAGAGAGAGCACACACAAGCAGGGGGAGTAGCAGGCAGAGGGAGAGGGAGAAGCAGGCTCCCCACTGAGCAGGGAACCCAACATGGGCTGGATCCCAGGACCCTGGGATCATGACCTGAGCCAAAGTCAGACTCTTAACTGAATGAGCTACCCGGTGCCCCTATGATTCCATTTCTGTGAAATATCCACAACAGGCAAATCCATACAAACATAATGCAGACTGGTGGTTGCCAGGAACTAGAATGGGGAGGAGAGAAGAAAGCATGAGCACTTAATGGGTACAGGGTTTCCTTTGGAGGTAATAACAGTGTTTTGGAACTGCATAGAAGCAACGATTGTGTAATACTGAAAAAATGTACTGAATGCCACCGAACCGTTCACTTTAAAATGGCTATTTTGGGGGCACCTGGGTGGCTCAGTTGGTTAAGCGTCTGCCTTCGGCTCAGGTCATGATCCCAGGGTCCTGGGACTGAGCTCCCCATCCCCCAGCTCTCTGCTCAGCAGGGAACCTGCTTCTGCTTCACCCTCTCCCTCTGCCTGCCGCTCTGCTTACTTGTGCAGGTGTGCTCTTCCTGTCAAATAAAATCTTCAAAAATAAATAAATAAAATGGCTATTTTTACAGTATGAAATTTGCCTCAATTAAATTTTTAAAAAAAGAGAGATGCTAATAAGAATGGTTACCTGGGACAGGGGAGGAGACAAAAAGGCTGGAGGGATAGAGGTGTCAGCAAAACCTCTCCCTATATATTCTTATACAGCCTGACCTGTAAATATGTTTACAAAGTAAGCAAAAATAACTCCACATTTATTTTATTAAGTCTTAGTTTAAAAAATAACTTTAGTCATAATATGACCAAAAAAATAAGTTTGTTTAATATGGTTTTTTTTAAGATTTTATTTATTTGAGAGAGTGAGTGAGAGAGCACAAGCAGGGGCAGGAGCAGAGGGAGAGGGAGAGAAGGAGTCTTCCTGCTGAGCAGGGAGCCCAACATGGAGCTCCATCCCAGAACTCCGGGATCATCACCTGAGCTGAAGGCACAACTTAACCGACTGAGCCATCCAGGCTCCCCAAGGAGTATTTTTTTTGGAAAGTAACTTCAAACACCATAAGATCTTTACAATATCTTTAAATTTTAACAAGGCGGGGGGGGGGGGAGGATGATGTGACCAAGATGTCAACCTGGGTTGTTCCTGACTTCACTCTCTCTCACAACAAGAACTAACAACTATTCAAGTACAAGAACAGCAATGAGAGAATCCTAAAACACCAGGGTTAATCTGAAGCATCCCCCACTGCACCACAGAGTAGACGATAGACTGCACCAGAAGGGTAAGAGAATCAGCTATAAATTGACAACACCGCCCATCCCCAAGCCAGCAAAGCACCAAGCCTCCAGAGAGGTCTCCCCTCAGCCTCTAGATCCTCCAATGAGAAAAGATAACACCAGAGGGACAACAAGCCATGCGCCGCCCCCCCCCCAGCAGGGTGAGTAGCTATGTGGAAGCCACTAGTTTGACCTCAATGGGGACTACAGGGGAATCTGCAGGGCCCAGCCACTGGAAAACTGACTGTAACAAAGGGGTGGGAAAGGGAAAGCAACAATCAACACAAGGATCTTGGTGGACCAAGTCCATATCCACAGTGCCTAAGAAAAGTAATCCCAACCAGCAGGCTTTGTTCATCTGTAGAATCACGTCAGTGGGACTGTCCAAGGAACTCTGCAGGGTGTACAGACTGGCTTGATTCAGATCCTCAAACAAGAAGTTTTGCCAGCCCTAGAGCCAGTCTGCCTACGACCAAGTAAGGAACGGAGTCACAGTCCCACCCACTGTAGAATGTGTCTCCTGGCCACATCTGACAAGAGGGGCTGGTGGGAACACCTGAAAGTCATGCAGACCAGTGGCACTCAAGCCCAAGAGAAGGGCAGGCAGAGCTGATAATCTGCAGAGTAAAACCAGTGAACCTGTTCAACCAGGGAACTTAGGGTGTGGGTCAGCTTGAGTTGGGACAACAAAGAGCTCTGCCGACTTTAGAGCTGCTTCTCCCACTGTGCCCAGACGGAAACTAATTCATAGCCCCATCATTAATGAGTATAGCTCCAGCCTACGCAACCAGAAAACATAACCAGAGCACATGAAACTACACAGACCTTCCAACAGCCCTGCTTAGAGTGTCACTTGGACAAAAAGCACTGCCTGTGCTTTTCCCCTGTGATGGCCTCACATGTCCAGGGAATTCAGTCCACAGTGTGGCCTGATTCGGGTCTCCAAACAACAAGCCATACAAACCCTGGGTCCTGTCCTGCTTCCCATAGCCCAATCTGTGAGTGAATATAGTACCCAACCCCAATCTTCTAGTAAGCCTGACCAGAGAATCCAGGCAGCCTCAAGGCCCATCCTAAAGCATCCCTTTAGTAGTGTCCAACCCAGCAGTCCTATCTAGCTGTTCTCAGCCAATGGTACAACACCTATCTTCAACCTCACAGGTCAGAGTTGCCTCACTCAAAAAGACAATAGCAGACCTACAAAAGGATATTACCAAGAGGCACAGAAACCCAAACTGAGCTGAATGGTGAAGATCAGTCTCTGCCTAAGCAAACCTACAAAGACTGAAAAAGAAACCTGATTATTCAAATGAGCAGATACCAACATAAGGAATCAAGGATCATGAAGTACTAAGTAAATATGACACAACAAGCTCTAATAACACAACATTTAATAACCTATTTAAAAAACAGAAACCTGTGAACTATCAGAAAAAGAATTCCGAAAAATCTCCATTAAAAAGTTAAATGAAGGGATGCCTCAGTGGCTCAGTTGGTTAAGCATCTGCCTTCAGTTCAGATCATGATCCCAGGGTCCCGGGATTGAGCCCTGCATCAGGCTCCTTGCTCAGTGGGGAGTCTGCTTCTCCCTCTGCCTGCTGCCCTCCCTGCTTGTGCTCTCTTTCCCGCTGACAAATAAATAAAATCTTTAAAAAAAAAAAAAAAAAGTTTAATGAACTAAAGGAACACAGAAACAACTAGAGAAAAATCAGGGAAACAATGAACAAAAATAAGATCAACAAAGCAATAGACACCATCAAAAAAAAAAAAACAAAACAAAACACAGAACAGTAATCCTAGAGGTGAAAAATGTAGTAGGTAATTCAACAGAGGGTTTCAAAAGCAGATTCAACCATACTGAAGAAAAAAATCAGTGACCTGGAAGCTAGGACATTAGAAATTACCCAGTTAGAGAAGAAAATAGAAAAAAGGAATGAAAAAGAGTGAAGAAACCCTGAGACTTACAAGACACAATGAAAAGAAACAATATTCACATTATGGAAATTCCAAAAGGAAAATAGAAAGGCACAGACAGTATTTTTAAAGCAACAGAGGTTGAAAGCTTCCTGAACCTGGTGAGAGAAAGACACCCAGATCCATGGGGCCCAAAGGACCCCAAATAGGTTGAGCCCAAAAGGGCTATACAGACACATAATTTTTAAAAGTCAAATTAAAGAATTTTAAAAGTAGCATAAGTAAAGAAGTTACATACAAAGGACCTCCTATAAATCTGTCGGCAGATTTCTCAATAGAAACATCAGGCCAAGAGAAAATAGGATGACATATTCAAAATATGAAAGAAAATAACTGTCAACCAAGAGTATTATACCTGGCAAAGCTGCCCTTCAGAAAAGAAGGAGGGATGAAGACTTTCCCAAATAAATAAAAACTAAGGGAGTTCATTGCCACTAGACCTCTCTTACAAGCAATGCTAAAGGGAGTTGAGTGGAAGAAAAAGGACGCTAATCAACATCATAAGAACATAAAAATGTAGCGTAAAACTCACTGGTAATGATAAATATATGCTCAAAGTTAGAATGTATAATTTGGCATGATTGTGCATAATTCACTTAAAACTCTAGTTTGAAAATTAAAATGAATGTAGTAAAAGTTACCGTAATCACAGCAATGTGTTAATAGTTCTACAATATAAAAATATGTAAATTCTAACAGTAATAACCTAAAATGTGAGAGGGAGAAGTAAAAGTATAGTCTTGAAATATTATTGAAGTTGTCATCAGCTTGAAATAGGTTATAATTAGAAGATATTTTATGTAAGCCTCATGGTAACCACAAAAGAAAAATGTATAGCAATTACACAACAGAATATAAGTCAAAGCATACAGACATCAAAAGAAATCAAAACACAAAAAAGCAGGTGAAGAAACAAGGAACAATGGATCTACAAAACTACCAGAAAACAATGAACAAAATAGCAATAGTAAGTCATTACCTATCAATAATTACTTTAAAAGTAAACACATTAAATTATCCAAGCAAATGACACAGAATGGCTAAACGAATTAAAAGATTCAATGATATGCTAGCTACAAGAGACTCACTTAAGCCTTAAAGACACACATAGAATGAAGAAATGGAAGAACTCATTTCAAGCAAATGGTAACCCAATAAAAGCAAAAGTAGATATATTTATAACAGACAAAATAGACTTTAAAACTGGTAAAAACAAAGAAGGTGAATGCATAATGATAAAGGGGTCAATCAAGATATATTAATTTTAAATCTTTATGTGCCCAACAATCAGAGCACCTAAATATATAAAGCAAAACCTAACAAAGCTAAAAGAATAAACAGTAACACAGTAATAGTTGAGGGCTTTAATACCCCAGTCTCAACAATGGATATATCATCTAGGGAATCAATAAAGGAACAGCAGATCTGAACACTACAGACCAAATAGACCTAACAGACATATACAGAATATCCTATCCAACAAAAGAATACACATTCTTCTCAAGCACATATAAAACATTTTCTAGGACAGACCATATGTTAGCCCACAATACCACTCTGAACAAATTCAAGAACACTGAAATCACACCAAGTATCTACTCTGACCACAATGGCATAAAACTAAAAATCATTAACAAGAGGAAAACTGAAAATTTAAGAACACATGGAAATTAAACAATACTCTCCAAACAACCAATGGATCAAAGAAAAAATTAAAAAGGGAAATAAAGTTTGAGACAAATCAAAAAGGAAACATACCAGAGCATATAGGATGTAGCAAAAGCATTCTAGGAGGGAAATTCAGAGCAATAAATGCCCACATTAAAAAGAAATATCTCATGGGGATTAACATAAGAATTTAAAAAAAAAAATTTTAAATAAATAAATAAATAAAAAATAAACTTCCTTCCCATCGCCCCCCCAAAAAAAGAAGTATCTCAAAAAAAAAAAAAAAAAAAACAAAACCCTAACTCTATGCCTGAAAAACAAAAGAACAAATCAAGCCCGAAGTTGGCAGAAAAAAGGAAATAAAGATTATAGGAGAAATAGAGAAAAAAATTAACCAAAGTATTGTCTCCTTGAAAAAGATAACAAAAATGACAAACCCTTAGACTACCCAAGAGTGGACCCAAATTAACAAAACTATAAGTGAAAAAGGAGACATTACAAATGATACCACAGAAATACAATCAAAAGAGGCTCCCATGAACACATACACACCAAACATTAGTACATTAACCACATCATACACCACAATCAAGTGAGCTTTATTTAAGGGATGCAAGGATGGTTCAACAACCACAAATCAACCAACAGGCTACAACACATTAAAAAAAAAAAAAAGCATTACACAAAATGCAACATCCATTTAGGATAAAAACTCTCAACAAACTGGGTACAGAGGGCATGTACCTCAACATAATAAAGGCCATATAGGACAAACCTACAGCTCGCATCATCCTCAATAGTGAAAAGCTAAAAGCTTTTCCTGTCAGCACAGGAACAGGACAAGGATGCCCACTCTTACCAGTTTTATTCAACACAGTATTGCAAGGCCTAGCCACAAGAATTAGGCTAGAAAAATAAAAGGCATCCAAATTGGAAAGGAAGAAGTAAAACTCATTATTTGCAACTGACATGATACTACATATAGAAAACCCTAAAGAAACCACCAAAAGAAAAAAAATTTTTAGAACAAATGATTTCAGTAAATTTGAAGAATACAAGACCAATATACAGAAATCTGCAGTTTCTATACACTAGTAACAAAAGCATCAGAAAGACAAATTGAGAAAACAATCCCATTTACAACCGCATCAAAAAGAATAAAACACCTAGGAACAAATATAACCAAGAAGGTGAAAGACTTGAACACTGAAAACTTTAAGACACTGACAGATACTGAACAAGACAAAAATTAATGGAAAGATATTCCATGCTCATGGTTTGGAAGAATACTGTTAAAATGTCCATACTTCCAAAGCAATCTACAGATTCAATACAATCCCTATCAAAATTCCAATGGCATACTTCTTACAACTAGGACAAATAACTCTAAAATTTGTACAAACCCACAAAAGATCCTGAACAGCCAAAGCAATCTTGAGAAAGAAAAACAAAGCTGAGGTACTACGCTCCCTTATTTCAAACCATATTACAAAGCTATAGTAATTTTAAAAGTATGGTATTGGGGGGACGCCTGGGTGGCTCAGTTGGTTAAGCGTCTGCCTTCCACTTGGGTCATGATCCCAGGACCCCAGGATCGAGTCTCGCATCAGGCTCCTTGCTCAGCAGGGAGCCTGCTTCTCCCTCTGACTGCTGCTCCCCCCGCTTGTGCTCTCTCTCTGACAAATAATCAATTTTTTTTAAAAAAGTATGGTATTGAGGGGGAAAAAAAAGCACACACATGGATCATTGTAACAGAACTGAGAGTCCAGAAATAAACCCACACATATATGGACAATTAATCTACCACAAAGGAACCAAGAACATACAACAAAGAAAAAACAGTTTCCTTCAATAAACAGTGCTAGGAAAATTGGACAGCCACATGTAGAAAGTGAAATTAGACCACTAACTTGCACCATATACATATTAACTCAAAATGGATTAAATACGTGAATGTAAGACCTGAAACCATAAAACTCCTAAAAGAAAACAAAGGCAGTAAGCTTCTTCACATCAGTCTTACTGACATCTTTGTGGATCTGACTATAAAGGGAAACACGAAAATAAACAAATAGGACCACATCAACCTAGAAAGCTTCTGTGCAGCAAAGAAAACTATCATCATAACAAAAAGGTAACCTACTGAGAGAAGATACTTGCAAACCGTATCACTGATAGAGGGATAATATCCAAAAAATATAAAGAACTCCTACAATTCAACAACAGAAGCTACAATTAAAAAATGGGCAGAGGACCTGAATAGACATTTTTCCAAAGACAAAGATGGCCAACAGGCACATGAAAAGATGCTCAACATCACTAATTATTGGGGAAATGCAAATCAAAATCACAATGAGATATCAACTTACACCTGTGAGAATAGCTATTATCAAAAAGACAAGAAATAACAAGTGTTGGAGAGGATGCAGAGAAAAGGGGACCCTAATACACTGTTGGTGGGGTTGAAAATTGGCACAGCCACTTTGGAAAACATTATAGAAAATCCTCAAGAATGGAACTACCATATGACCCAGCTATTCCAATTCTGGGTATCTATATCCAATACAAAAACACTACTTCAAAAACATACACGGACCCCTTAGCTATTTACAATAGCAAAGCTATGGAAACAACCTAAGTGTCCACTGATAGATGAATGAATAAAGAAGATGTGATATATTTATGCAATGGAATACTACTCAGCCATAGAAGAATGAAATATTGCCATCTACAACAACATGGATGGACCTTGAAGGGATAATGCTAAGCGAAATAAGTCAGAGAAAGACAAATACTGTACGATTTCAGTCATATGTGTAATCTAAACAAACAAATGAACAAAATAAAGTCATAGATACAAAGAACAGACTAGTGGTTACTAGAGGGGAAGGAGGTTGGATGAAATGGTGAAGGAGGCCAACTGTATGGTGATGGATGGAAACTGGACTTCTGGTGATGATTTTCTGTAATGTGTAGTTTCTAATTATAAAGCTATACACCTGAAACTCATGATAAACAAAAGAAGTACTTGAAATGTAACATACAACATGATGACTACAGTTAACACTGCTCTATGATATACAGGACAATTATTAAGAGCAAATCCTAAGAGTTCACATTTTAGAAGGAGAAAAAATTTTGTTTCTTCTTTCTTTGTATTCTATCTAGATGAGATGATTGGTGTTGGCTGAACCTACTGCAACAACCATCGCACATATATGTAAATCAAACCATCATGCTATACATCCTAAATTTATACAGTGATATGTCAATTATTTCTCAATAAAGCTGAAAAAAAAGGCATTGCTTGTTTTTCATGTAAATTGACCATTATTCTGATTCCGTATCAATCAAGTAAATGCCTTGAGTTCTTCTTGCAGGTTCTGATAGATGCACCTCAATCACAGTCCTGGGCTGAACCCCCAGAACCAGAAGTGGCAGGACAGGCCAAAGCTCACCACCCACACGCTGATCACCCAGGATTCCCTCATCATTACTGCACTCCAAGAAACCTTAGGTACTCTGAAATAAACTCAAATTAAGTGATCCAGAAAAATCAAAGATGACTTTCTAATTCATTTTTACTTTGATTTTGAGGCTTCTTAAAAAAAAAAAAACCCTCAAAAAAAAAAATCCATGGTATCATCATTCAGGATTTTTTTTAAAGAATGAGTTTCAAAAAAGATTTTCTTTTCACATACAATAAAAACACTTAAATACACTTAGTTTTCATTTCAAGAGCCTTCAGTTGATATGCCCTGAAATATCTTAAAATGTTTAAATGGCAAGGTATCACTAAATCCTGTATTACATTAGCAAAAGTTGAATTTCAGAAGAAAAATACATACTTCAAGAATTTCATGATCCTCTGTCAGAGTCTACAGGCTACATTCAATTTTTATCAAGCACAGGTTTAAAGTAAGACTGCTTAGCCTTAGCTGATATTTTTAAGCCACACTTTCCCTGACAGTACCAACATACTCATTTCTCTAATTCCTGACATCAAAATCATTTTAAACAATTTTTTGTCAAGTTTAATATTTTATATACAGTTTCATCTTATTCTATAAACAGCAAAAGATATACAAAAGGTCTTCCTTTCTTAACACAGATGAGTGAACAAATTCCATAACTCAAGTAGGACTTATTCTGAGATGGTTGTAACAATTACTATTTAAACAGAGAAACTGCTTAAGAGATACAAGATATTTGACTAAAATCTACAAAGACTGAACTGGCACCACAAATCTGATTTCTGATGACTTATTTGTAAAGAACAAAATTGGGTCAAAATGTTTCCTCTATCTTTAGGGTTTTCATACACCAACCAAGAGAAAAATCAACCAATGTTAAACAAAACTACTTTAAAGGAAGAACTGGGATGCTGAAATACACAATTCTGAATGCCATGCAGCGATTTACAGGAACAGGAGTTCTTATTCTGTATAATACATAAACATTTTTAGTTTACTTGTAGCTTTCTCCACAGACTTCAAGGTATTATGTGTAAAATAACAACAAGGGATAGGGAAAAAGAAGATGGCTAAAACTGCAAAGGAGGGCAAACATCTGGAAATTAGAATCAGGTGTCTAGAAAGTCTCCCTCTTCAGGTGTACATGCATTTAAGGGAGCTGAGGAGGAAGAGAGGGGAGCTTGTGTGCAAAGCAGAATCACCTGGAGTGTCTTAAACCCACACATCAGAACAGAATGGGGAAAGGGGAAAGGGATCTGGAAGAACTGTTTCAAAAGGGCAGAAGAATTACAACTCTGCCACACTATAACCCTCCCACCACTTCTGGGCAATTCTATGAAGCAAAGAGAAATTCATTTTCTCCCTGTCTCAGAAAGCCTTGGTACACAGTCAAGCCATCATCTCTTTAAATGTTCAAATTTTCAGAAAAGTAAATGGGGGAAGAAAGGATTATTAAGAATAGGTTAGATTTAGGAAAGTGAAAGAGAAAATCAGATTTTTAATATAAAGAAACAGTACCAAAAAAAAGTCAAATTCTTGAACAGAACATTTCAAATGTATTTTAGTGCTGCACTTCTACGTATTTCCTTCAATGATTACAGATCTACAGCAAAAAGGAGATTTGAGTTGGCAACAGGCAGACCAGGGACATGCAGGCCATTATCAGGTACCCTGGGAGTGGATAACCAATCCTTGCTCATCA
The DNA here is from genome assembly GCF_054177405.1 of Leptonychotes weddellii. Classification (NCBI taxonomy): domain Eukaryota; kingdom Metazoa; phylum Chordata; class Mammalia; order Carnivora; family Phocidae; genus Leptonychotes; species Leptonychotes weddellii. Next base: position 2,281,597 of record NC_138373.1, on the reverse strand, counting down.
CTGTGGCATACAATGACAGACACTCAAAAGGGACAAGAACATTAATATCAAACAGTACAAATACACATCATCCAAGTAGTGAAAACATATCAGGGCCAAGAAGCCAAAAACCACTCCTGAAGAGGGCACAAAAGAAACCTCTAAAATGTAAGTTGGTTTGCTTAGATCACACCAGCTGGTGGGTATAGATGGAATCACACTGATGTGAATACCTTAAACTCACTAGGTCTAAACCCCCAGATGCTCTTACACTCAACTCCCTTAAAGGGCCCTACACAAATATTTCTAGGTACAGCAATCCTGACTCCTCCAAGCATGACAGTTTGACAGACCCCTGTCAAATGAGATCCATGCATCCCCTATGAAAAGGGTGGAAGGAATTCCTAGCTAGTCTTGTACCCTGGAGCAGAACATTAAAATAGCTCAGTAAGGCAACTCATCTAGTTTACAGACACCGTATTATTCTACTTTGTACACACCACACCCTGCATACCATTCCCCCCTGAGGCCCCACTGCCTCTGACTTATCATTATCCTGACAGTTTTTAGTGAACAATGGGGTTGCTGTATCCCCGCCCTCCCCGTGCACACTCTCCCCCTCCCCCACCCGCTCATGACTGGCCTCCTAGGGACAATCCCAGACAGGCCCACACCATTGAAGTGCTTCTGTGGCATCTCAGCCCTACGCTTATTACTCTCTGCCAGTTGCCATCTGCATCCAAATCTCAGTTCTATCCCAGCTGAAATCCCAGTCACAAAAAGAATCATTCTGCCTAGTGACTTGAAAAATTTCGACTGCTGACATTAAATTCACTCTGGAGTATCATCAACAGAAATATTTCTTCTCTGTGAGGTTTTATTATAAACCACAACTGATGATATCTAATGCAATGACAGATGATATGATAGGTCAGTAAAGTCATCAACAAGCCAAGATATCTCAAAAAGTAAAAGAAATGTAACATTTGTTGAGGAAAGGATGGGGAAGGAAGAAGGAAAGCATACAATAGAAGAAAAGGACAGGCAAGGTTAAGTTAAAAGGTCAAGAAATATGTAATGCCTTCTGTATATTTTATCTTAGGTAAGGAAGGAGAAACACATTAGGGGTTCATCTGATCTGATGATAAATTAATGAGCAAATAGCTATGATTTATTAAGCAAGACACTGTGCTAAATGCTTTACATACATTATCTCTTCTAATCCTTACAAAAACCTTGTGATGAGATACTAACCTTTCATTTTATAAAGGAGCAACTGGTTATATAACTTGTCCAAGGTCACACAGCTCATAAATGGCAGAGCCAGGATTTTAACCCAGCTCTTAAACTCATGACACTATCATGTTATAATGCCAATACACCTTAGCCAACGGCTTAAAAGCACATTTTCTATGTATTTAAAAATGAGATATCTACATGTGCTAATAGGAATGCTCCCTAAGATACAATGTTAAGTGAAAAAAGACAATTGTGCTGAGGCCAGTCTCCAAAGTAATAGTATGCTACCTTCTGCATAAAGTCAAGGGCTGGGAGAAAAGATATATATGGTCGCACACACAAAAAATATCATTGAAAGGGGCACCTGGGTGGCTCCGTCGGTTAAGCGTCTGCCTTCGGCTCAGGTCATAATCCCAGGGTTCTGGGATCGAGCCCTGCATTGGGCTCTCTGCTCAGCGGGAAGCCTGCTTCTCTCTCTCCCACTCCCCCTGCTTGTATCCCCTCTCTCGCTGTCTTTGTCAAATAAATATTAAAAAAAAAAAAAGCCTTCTCTAAAAAAAAAAAAAAATCATTGAAAGAATATTCAAACTGGGAACAGTGATGGCCTCAGACAGAGGGGACCAGGGGATTGAGATCAGAAAAGAGCCTTTTCACTACATATACTTCGGCATGGTGAGACTTTTTAACCCACTCATGTCATTTTTCACAAGAAATAAGCACTACAGAGTAGCGCCTGGTGGCCTTGGCAGGTACCCCCACGGTTGTGTAAGGGGAAGTAGTCTGCGGAGGCCACTACGCTCTCCCCCCAATGCCCTGTGACTCGCCACCATGAGCAGCACCTTAGCCAAGATTGCGGAGATCAAAGCCGAGATGGCTCGGACTCAAAAGAACAAGGCCACAGCACACCACCTAGGGCTGCTTAAGGCTCGCCTTGCTAAGCTTCGCAGAGAGCTCATTACCCCAAAAGGTGGTGGTGGTGGTGGACCAGGAGAAGGTTTTGATGTGGCCAAGACAGGTGATGCTCGAATTGGGTTTGTGGGTTTTCCATCAGTGGGGAAGTCAACACTGCTTAGTAACCTGGCAGGGGTATATTCTGAGGTGGCAGCCTATGAGTTCACTACTCTGACCACTGTGCCCGGTGTCATCAGATACAAAGGTGCCAAGACCCAGCTCCTGGATCTTCCAGGTATCATTGAGGGTGCCAAGGATGGGAAAGGTAGAGGCCGTCAAGTCATTGCAGTGGCCCGAACATGTAACTTGATCCTGATTGTTCTGGATGTCCTGAAACCCTTGGGACACAAAAAGATAACTGAAAATGAGCTGGAAGGCTTTGGCATTCGCTTGAACAGCAAACCCCCCAACACTGGCTTTAAGAAGAAGGATAAAGGAGGCATTAATCTCACGGCCACTTGCCCTCAGAGTGAGCTGGATGCTGAAACTGTGAAGAGCATTCTG
>NC_138373.1:2239337-2278424 GCF_054177405.1 Leptonychotes weddellii | reverse complement strand
ATTATATATCCCCAGTGGTGCTGCCTTACTCTAGGACTACGGTGGAGGATTTCTGCATGAAGATTCACAAAAATCTTATCAAAGAATTTAAATACGCTCTGGTGTGGGGTCTGTCTGTGAAACACAATCCTCAAAAAGTGGGTAAAGATCATACATTGGAGGACGAGGATGTCATTCAGATTGTGAAGAAATGAAACCTTCCCCTCTACCCATGTGCTGGGCCAACCATAGCAGCTTTTCCCATGACCAAGCACCCTACCTCAAACCCCTTCGAGCTTTGGCAGCCAGTGGATCGGGATTCAGGGGAGGGAGATGAAGGCATCCAAGCTGGAACTTTGTCTTAACTTGGTATCACCTTGTAAATTCAACTGCATAAAGGACCTGGTAGGCCATCCAGCTAGGTGCAGTTCATGTGTCACCGTCAGAATTTGTTTTGGGTTGAACTGAATGAGGATGGGTACATGTACAATGAGACATCTGCAGAAGGGGTACTTGGGAGCTTGGTCTTAAGTGTGAAATAGATAAAAATGTGACTGCAACATCTTATTTGATGTTTAGTCATGGGAGACCCTTCCAAAAAAAAAAAAAAAAAAAGCAGCACTACATAATACAATACAATATAACTGTAAAAGCTAAAATCCTATAATGAAGGATACCTTACACCTCTCCCTGCTTACCAAGGCTAAATAAAACTAAAAGATTTATGGACAACAAAGGCACACCTATTTTAGTCATATATGCTTTCTACATGTTTTCACCTATGAAGAGTACCTATTACCACTGCTCACATCCTAAACGAGGACTGAACGTGTGGCCACACATGGAAAGAAGAAACCAACTCCTGTGAACGTGGGAGGAGAGACTGCGGGTAGGAAAACTTGGTGAGACAGGGAAGAAACAAGGCCGCTCAAAAATCATCAGTAAACAGACAGGAAAGAGCAGAGGCAAGCCCACCCTTGGCAGGCCCAGGGAACACAGCTACAGAACTAAGCTGAGCTGCAGAAATGGGGAAGGAAAATGAAGACACAGAAGCATCTAAAGCAAAGTTAGGAAAAGGAATTCCCACTCCCCAATTAGTCTGAAAAGCAGAAAGATGAACACAAACTCAAAACACACGAAGACCTGAATTTGTTGAAATTCAGTTAAAAATATGCCTATTCAGGGGCGCCTGGGTGGCTCAGTTGGTTAAGCGACTGCCTTCGGCTCAGGTCATGATCCTGGAGTCCCGGGATCGAGACCCGCATCGGGCTCCCTGCTCGGCAGGGGGTCTGCTTGTCCCTCTGACCCTCCTCCCTCTCATGCTCTCTGTCTCTCATTCTCTCTCTCTCAAATAAATAAAATCTTTAAAAAAATAAATAAAAATCAAAAATAAAAATATGCCTATTCAGAATCAATGTATGTTCCTTTGCTTGCCTTAAAGTATTTACTATTAGAATATCTATAATTTTATATTTATGTGGTACAAAATTATTGGCAATGCTTTATTATTAAGTACCCCTGCCCCCATCCTTCAAAAGGTTTGAATACCATTTGCTCAAAGAAAAGCAATTCTGAGTAGCTTAAGCAAAAAGGAGGATATATTGAGAAACATGAGGAAAAGCAGAATGTCCGCACTTCAGGACAGGCAAGAGCCAGAGCAGCTCTGAGGATGCACAGATTCACAGAGCATCATGAAAACAATTCAGAAAGAGGACAAAGCAGAGAAATGGCCAACGGAGGCCCCTGCTGTGGACCAGGGCGACTCCCAGAAAATGGTACATTTTTGTAAGCCAGGTGCCACCCTAAGTGTTGCCTGCCACACTACCACATTCATACCTAACACTCTCCTAATTTACATTTATAGTGTATCTAATATAAACGCATTAAGTTAATTTATATAAAATATTTCAATTTAAAATTACTCCTAATTTTCATTTACAATTACAAACTTCAAGCTTTTTGTACATAATACCATAAAAACTTCAACTTATTGATTTGATATTGGAGTTGTTATTGGGAGAATTTGACACCGGAGTCGTAAAACAAAGATTAAGCAGCCCTAACCAGAAATCAGTGGTACAAATGTGTTTATCCATCCATCTTTCAAAGGAGTTTTTGTTCTTCCAGGGAGTCTGGAATTTTAAGATACTGCATGTCTTTTCAAATAAATGAACAAAATAAGGCCCAAAACCGTAATTTACGTTCCCTCCAACAGAAAAACACACCAAAATCTCGGGTCCCCATTAATGGAATCTCAGCATGAACCACTAAACTACTTTAATACCATAGTCCTCCTAAAATCCACTAATACCACATTACAGTAAATAATTGCTTTCATAATTTTTTAAAAAGTTATAAACACTTGTTTGAAAATTAGAACGTACAGAAAATTTTCCCATAACACAGATAAACACTTTCTAGACAGGATGATCTGTTCATTCATACTTGCTGCATAGATTATAAGACGGTTTCCTAGGGCGCCTGGGTGGCTCAGTTGGTTAAGCGACTGCCTTCGGCTCAGGTCATGATCCTGGAGTCCGGGGATCGAGTCCCGCGTCGGGCTCCCTGCTCGGCGGGGAGTCTGCTTCTCCCTCTGACCCTCCCCCTTCTTATGCTCTCTCTCTCTTAAATAAATAAAATCATGGGGCACCTGGGTGGCTCAGTTGGTTAAGCCACTGCCTTCGGCTCAGGTCATGATCCTGGAGTCCCTGGATCGAGTCCCGCATCGGGCTCCCTGCTCGGCAAGGAGCCTGCTTCTCCCTCTGACCCTCCCCCCTCTCATGTGCTCTCTCTCTCTCATTCTCTCTGTCTCAAATAAATAAAATCTTAAAAAAAAAAAAAAAAAGACGGTTTCCTGTTTGACTTAATATTACATCCCCATTACTTTTTAAACCTATTATACTTTTCTGTAATATTTTATATTATTTATTTCAAAAGCAATCTAAGCCCCCATTACAGTCAGGAAATAGAGAAAAGTAAAAGAAAAGAAAATTGCGATATTTCTACTAAGAGACAGCTGCTATTAATATTCACATCTCAGTGTGCTGCCTCCCAGCCCCTTTCCTGTTTATGTATGTATAAATGGCCCTGTATTGGAGAAACTTCCCACACCATGTGGTCAGGTCACACGCAGAGGGGCAGCACAGTGCAAGGACTAAGAGCAGGGGCTCTGGGGTCAACCAAAGCTGCATTCAAAGCTCAGTTCCACCACTTAGTAAGTGGTGACCTTAACCTGTCTGCACCCCAATTTCTTCATCTATAGAATAGGGCTGTAACAAGGCTAGAAGATACTGCATAGAAAGCACTATCACAGTGCCCAGTGCATGAGAAGCACTCGGTAAAGACAAGCTATTACACTGTACAAAGCACACTATAACCTCATTTTTCACCTACTGTATTCTGAATATCTTTCCATGTCAATTAGATCTACTTCTACGACATACTTAATACCAACCCAGTACAGTTTTTACTCCTACGCTGCATCGGTCACTAGAAAAGTTGCCAGAAACTTTTGGTCAGTGTCACCCACTGCTAACACATACAGAGGACTCCAACCAAGCCTGTTTCCTGAAATGCGGCAAGGAGAGTCAGAGCAGTTTCCCAATGTTTCCTCACTAGCTGATTTGGGAAAAGTCACAGGGAAAATGAGGTTTGACTGGGGTTTTTTGTTTTGGCTTGGTTTGTTTTTTGTTTTTTCAAACATGTTTATTGTCAATATCATTTATGGTAAAATTCAGTTTATTTACCCAAGAAAGAACAACTTTTGAAGCAAAGAAATAGTTTTTTTAAAAAAAAAAAAAACCTTAAGCGGCATTTGAAGCTAATGAAATGCTAAATTATAAATTTCCACTCGCTACAACATCCCCATCAACACAAAAGCACCACACAATTTAGGTTTCATGTTTGATTCCACAAAGAAGTGAGAGATACAGATGACCTCTGCCTTTCTAACTATAATATTCTGTGATACTAGATTTAAGTAATTTTCAAAGTCCAGGAGTTTGTTAAAAACAACCAGCCAGTAATATCAAGTTGCCACAAATCACGAATGTCTACATTCTCGCCTGCCATTAATTCTGATCCACTGAACTTCTTTATATCTTAACAATGTTCCTCCATATGTATGCTCTTCTTCAAATGTTACTAAAAGTAGTTTATCCTTGGGGCTCCTGGGTGGCTCAGTCAGTTAAACAGCTGCCTTCAGCTCAGGTCATGATACCAAGGTCCTAGGATTGAGCCCCATGGCAGTGGAGGGCTCCCTGCTCAGCGGGGAGCCTGCTTCTCCCTCTCCCACGCCGCGTGTGCGCGCGCACAGACGTGCCCTCTCTCCCCACTGCCCTCAAAATCTTTTTTTAAAAAAGTAGTTTATCCTTGCACATTTAATCTAGCTTCCTGCTAGCTAAGACCCAAGTCCAATTTTTTTTCATAGCTAAGACCCCAATTCGGAATGTAAAGAACGCCATTTTGGAATGTGCTGGCTAAACACAAAAGTCTTGATGTTCAGTCCTTCTATCTGGCAATATCCTGTCATTATCTAGACACTAAATTCCTCACTCAGGTTGCTCAGTTTCTTTCTACATGAATCTGTGTTCCCAAGTCCTAATCTGAATCCCCAGACTCTAATATGGCCTGCCTACTTGTATCCCTGCTAAGATCCTGCTGAAGCTCATCCCCCAGGTTCTGAATCATCTGTACAGCTGAAAGGGCTCTTCACAATCAACTGTATTTTATTTTGTCGGTGTGTCTCCACCTTAATAAGCAATAAGCTCCATGAAGGAAGGAACTGTGTTTTATCATTGTACCTTTATTGCTTTACACAGTGCCTTGCTCCTTGAAAGCCCTCAGTAAGCACTAAATGAATGAACGAACTCTGCTGCCCTCACTCTTAAGCTAATCTGTCCACCCTACATCAGTGGACACTACTAATGCTCACTTTTCCCAAACCACAAGGCATATAATAAATTTGAGAAACTGCTTCCTAAAACTTCATACTTTGCTATTTGCATCTCACTCCTTCCTCCAGTTTCAATTTCTTTCTTCTTGACAAACACCTTTTAGTAGTCCTCCAGCAAGTCTATGAGTGATCTTTGTTTTTATCTACAAAGGCTTTATTTCACTTACTCCTGAACATTACTTTATATGGACTCAAAATTCCTGCCAGTCTAGATAACGGCCTCCCTCAGGTTGCTTTTTGTATTGTTTCTAGTATTTCATCTACAATGTGTCTAAATATGAATTTATTTTTACTTAGCCTGCTTGGGGTTTACTGCACTTCTTGGAACTCAGAACTTAGGCCCTGCATTTATTATGGAAAATTTTCAGCCATTATATCTTCAAATAGTGCCTCCCCCCACTATTTCCTCTTCCTGGAAGTTCAGAGACGGTAATACTAGACTTTCATACTAAAGATCATGAGTCTCAAGGACTCACTTTCCATCTCTTGACACTTCAGTACTTCATTCCAAGCAATTTCCTCAGACCTCCTTAAAAATCAGTAATTTGGGGGCACCTGAGTGGCTCATTGGTTAAGAATCTGCCTTCGGCCAGGTCATAATCTCAGGGTCCTGGGATCAAGCCCCACATCGGGCTCCCAACTCAGCAAGGAGTATGCTTCTGCCTCTCCTTCTGCCCTGGCCCCCCACCCCCATCCACTTGTGCTCTTTCAAATAAATAAAATCTTTTTAAAAAAATCAGTAGTTTGCTCTTCAATTACACTGCTCAGCTGTTTTACCTGTCCACTGAGTTTACTTTTAAAGACCATAATTTTCATTTCTGTAAGTTCTCTTTGGTCCTTTCCCAAATCTTCTAGTCTATGGTGTTCTTTCATTACACTCTTACCTCTTGTATCTCTAATAATTTTAACCAAGGAATCTCTGTCTCATGTCCTGGGAGTACCTCCTGGAGTACAATTCTCCTACTTAAAACACCTGCCCACTCTCCTTCGTACAGATTCATTTCCTTGTTTGGCTGGCAATTTTTTTTTTTTTTTTTTACTGCAAGTTCATCTTTAGCATGAACTGTTTCTTCATTTAGAGTGCCAAGTTTTTCATTTGCTCTGCAGGACAGTTTCACACTTATTTCTAAGGGCTCCACTGGTTTCCATAGTTCTATACCACATTTCCTGCTAATTTCTCAGCTTGAGGATTAGTTGCACTGTAAGAAATGTTAAATTTTAACCCACCCTCAATGTTATGTACAGCTTTGGGATTCAGAGGTTTCTCTTTTTATTTCTAATTACATACAACCTCAGGAGGACATGTTTCTTTGCACTTCCTTGGACTAGATTTTTCTAGTCTTCTTTTCACAGATGGACAACCTTCAAAGTTTTATGTAGGAAGACTTCAACCCCACCTTCCTTCTTCATGGAGACCTAAGACCATGTCTCCTATTCCTTCATGACACCCTCAGGACCAAGCCCTTGGAGCCTGCATCCAGATCTGAGAGCAGGGCAGGTCTTAAGCTCCCAATCATACCCTGGCTTTGAGTTCTCCTTTCACTTCTGGCACCTGGGATTTCCTGGTCTATCAGGCTCAGGAATGCTTTCATTTGTCCTTAGTATATTCTGTCCACAGTTTCTATGTGTTTGTGTCAGAGTATCGGTGAAAGTCCTCTAGATCAGCTCTGGTGGCAATGTTGACAGAAACCTGCGATTGTCACAAAGTATGAAACTAAAATGATCACTTCAGGGAATTGTGATGATTACTTACCATTTTGCCAGATGACAACAGCCAACTTTTTTTTCCAACCTTGAGAACAGTTTCCAAATTAGTTAAATATTCCCAAGGCATTTTAAGATCATTTCGTCACTACACACTTCAAATGCCTTCCCAGTTTTTCTTGAGAATTTCAACAGATAATTTCAACAAAGAATACACCTGTTGACTCCATTTTCTCACTACCTATTCATTCTGTAATCAACTTCAATCTGCTTTATAGTCCTAGAACTCTAGTGAAATTACACTCAAAAAGATAAACATTTCCCACCTAATCAACAAATCCAATGGCCTCTTCTTGGTTTTCATCTTACTCACCTCCCCGCAGCAATACTGACTATTCCAATTTTGCCACCCCACTACCACCCCAGTTCAAATACTTATTCCAATATTACCACCATTGTTCTCTCACTCCCATCACTCCAATCTCTTCCTCTTTCAATTTATCGAGTCACAGCCAGATTAACCTCACTATGCTCCAGTCATGTCAACTGTTCACACTCCCCACTCTGCCCTACAGTGGCTCATTAATGTCTAATTCTATGGGAAAAGAACAGGTGAATGAGGCACAATTCCTGTCCACAAAACCATAAAAATAAGACTACCATCTAACACTGACAGGATGCATGCTCTGTACTTGCGAAGGTGCTAAACACCTTACCTGCAACCATACCAACTGACCCTCACAGCAGCTCTATGAAGTAGGATCAATTACTATACCTACTTCAGGGATGAGAAATAATGCTAAAAGATGACAAAGTAGCCAACCTTAGGAAGCAGAGCTAGCAAATGACTGAGTCCATTTTATGCCAATCCTATCCTTTAAACAATAGGCTATACCTTCTCCACAAGTATTTACAACAAAAGCCCAGACCTCACCTTTGACTGAAAAAGGTGTATCTAATACTTTCCTAACAGCTGTTTTGATGCCCCAAAAGTACCTCGCATTAACATATCAAAAACCACAATCATGACCATACTGCCCCAACTAAAGTGGTCCAACCTCAGCAAATGAATGCACTAACCAACTCGTCATGTAAGCCAGAAACCTGAACATCACCCATGACATTCTCATCCACCCTCCATATCCAAACTATTACCTTACAAAATCCTTTGTTTTTTTTTGCATCCTAAATCTGTCTCTACAACACCTACCCTGTCCACCTCCAATACTATCAACGTAGGCCAGTCCAAGCTATACTACCTTCTCTCACCTCAACTGCTGATACAGCCTAACTTACCTAGGGTCATTCATTCTGGTTTTTCCCAGTCTACTCTGTTTTGCAACCAAAATGCTTTTTCCCCTTGTTGAGATTATGCTTTTAAAATATCAATCTGATCATTTCCCAGATTACGGACTCAGGACCAAAGCTTTAAGTCAATCTTTTATTTCAGGTTCTGAAGCATTAGAAATGCAGACTGATGACAGCTGGGTTTGAGTCACAGAAGTAAAGCCAATTTTCAGTGACAGTCAAGAATGACACCAAACACGGGAACAGAAGCAAACGGAGAGAGGATGACAGAGAGGACAATACCTGAGAGGTTTTAAACACTTGGCTCTAAGTTATTCCTAAGGTGGAGCTGAATCACAAATTTGCCAAGTTTCAAGGTATTCTTCTTGTTACACTGTGATACCCCAGGATGCCTCCAATGAAATCCTTTTTTTCTTAAGTAGTTCAGACTGAGTTTCTAGCTTGCAGCCAAGAGTCTTAGCTAAGAACAAGGAAAGAAAAAAACTTTAGAAGAGCCAAGAAGACACACTTAGAAAAAGGGGACATGCCTACAAGGCAAAAATAAAACAAATTCGACATAAAGTAAAAATACCTTTGGCCAGAAAATATATAAATATGTTTAATGTTTGTAAACTCATGTATCTCCTTTAAAAGGTGTTACATAAAATGCTGTAGGGTAAGAGCCATGTTTTCTTTTATGTTCTACAAAACATCACAGCTTACTGTAAAGCTAACTGCTAAACAACAACAAAAAAAATGAGAAGTAAAAGTGTAACTATACAATAACGTAAATCATAAAGTTGCATATTTGGAAACCCATTCCCTCTGGGAACAGTTATACGTGTGTTTGAGTAAAGAAATGGTCTTTTTCTAGTAATACTTTACAGTTACTATTCTATTTGCTGGTTGTGATTTGCATTGTCAGGTATTATAAACTCACCTTGCTCATAGCCAAATATTTTAAGTATACATAAGTATACTGAAAAGTAGTATAACCATGGAAAGAAAAAAAATTAGCTGTGAAAACTACAGATTATATCCTCCATAAACACTTTTTTCTGTTGCCATCTGGTGGTTCATATATTAAATCAACATTGACACTCATTGTATATAAGGGCTTGGTCCGCAAAATAAAAATCTCCTATTCTTTTTCCACCACATGTAACACCTAGGACGAAGGCAAATAGAACCAACTTCACTTTGAAAATAGGCCCTCTCTCATGAATAAACCACAAAGACACAAAATAAATTAAGGATCACACCAAAGAACCCACAGAAACTACAACTTCTGGAGATGATCATCCTTATCTAAGCAGAATAGGATATACCTAATGTGATATAAGCTATGAAAATCCCTCCTTTTTCCAAACTAGTTGTCTACTTGGGTTGCTAAAATTCCCACCACCAATTACTCTTAATAAAGACAACTACTGGGGCATCTGGGTGGCTCAGTTGGTTGAGCATCAGACTCTTGATTTAGGCTCAGGTCATGATCTCAGGGTCATGAGATGGAGCCCACGTTGGGCTCTGCACTGGATGAGGAACTTCTGTTTAAGATTCTCTCTCCCTCTCTCCCTCTGCCCCACCCCACCACCCGTGGGCTCTATAACCAAATACATAAATACATACATAAATAAAGGCAACCACAGGCACTCCTCTTTGAATAGCCATAGCCATTCTTTGGTTACCTCCCTATATTTTTTTTTTCTTGAAAAGATGATTCATCTTTATAAAATCAAGCTTACATATCTGACAGCTTCCAAACCTCTCTTGATAAGGAATCATGTCTAGAATACAGAAGAGAATTCTGAAAGGGAGAAGAAGCAACAGAACATTGCACCAAAGGTTAACTTTATCTACGTAATAATATGGGCCCACAAGTCTAGCCCATTCTCTACAGACCATATCTCCAAAGGCTGGCCTTGTCAGTTAAAAAATACATACGTAGCAAAGCCAAAAACAGCGCAGAAACTATAGTCTTAGCCCATGTTCAACAAGCTAATCTCCAAAGATCAGTAAATTAATAGATTTACATGACTGACACACGTCAAGAAATTGGATTATTTAATTGATAGCTGTTATCTTCACTAGGCACTGTATATCAACAGAGTGCTAGCTAAGCCTGTTAGAGTGGAAAATAGTTCTTGTGTTAATTTTGAGGGCCTTCTGATTTACTAAAAGTCCCTAAGGAATACAATTAATCAACATAACATTAGGTTGAGCACAGAAACATCAACAAACACCATCTACCAATCTCTTTAAATTACTGATGGTCACTGTCCTATAAATGTAAATATTCTCATATCCACCACTATTCCATATCTTTTTTAAATTTCTCTGCATTAACTACCTCCAGATTTCAATTACTCTTGCCCTTTCTTCTTCCAGCCATTTAAATAAATAAGCATTTCATATTTTTAAGGAAATTTATTTCTCCAAACTACAGGCTTACACTTCTAAATTATGGCACTAATTCATTTTACAGAACCTAAAGTTTTGAACATGAGCCATTTTCAGGCTAGAGTAAATACATCATGTGCTAGACGGCAGGAGAAATACTGTACTGCATCTTAGTTGTCTTTGATACTGTAAATACCCTGGAAAAAGTAAAATAAAGAGAATCAGTTTCCAAGAGCTAAGACATATGGAGTTACAGAATCCCCAGATAGGACACACACTTACAGAGTCTAGTAAAGGGCAGAAAGGATATGACAACATACAGAAGATCAGAGAATCAGAACAAAATGATTTTAAAGATCTAGTCTAACCCCCTCCTTTCACAGGTGAGAAAACAGATCCAGAGAGGCTAACAGATTTACTCCTATTGCAAGTTAGTTACAGAGTAAAATAAAAACCAGGTCTACTGACACTTAGACCATCACCTTTTCCATTCACCACATCCATGTTTCTAAGAAAGCTTTACAAAAGTATTCTCATTCAGACTGTGGGGGCAGGGGGCAGGCTAAGGCTTTAGAGCAGCCTGTCAAGAGGCCACCTAAATACTAGAATAGCAAATATATAAATATCTAGGGTTTCCTAGAGCAGTGCTCCCATAACAGCATTTATTCATTTTATATTTGGATATAGCAAGAATAGTGTTAATACAATGAATCTAAGACTAATAATATATTTCTCCAGAAGAGGTCTCAGATATGGGATCAATAAGTGGCAGGTAAGTAGCTGTCTAATTATGACAGATTTTTGCATTTCAAAAATTCACTAAAAAATTTAGGACTAATTTCTATGTGCTAATACAAAAGGATGGCAGGAGGTACCATATTCTCTGGACCAGTTGACAAAATACATTGGTCAGGACCATGCGTACAAATGTTTATGCCCTTTTTATTAAAGGAGATTTAAAAACATAGGGGGAAATTTAAGAAAATAACTTACAGGCATGTTGGAGCCTAATTATAATAAAAAACTATACAAATGAAAATGCTCAGTTACATTAGGTAGAAATGTATCATCACTTAGAATAACCAAATAAAAAAAATCTTCACTTTTTAAAAAATAATTCTACTTTAACTCCTCTTTATACTATACCTTTCAACCTGATTTTTATTTCCCTACCCTCAGCTTTACTCACCTTCCATGGATTTGGACTTCAAGAGTCTACTTCTTAAAACTACAGCTTTTAGGGACACCTGCCTGGCTCAGGTGGAAGGTGAGTAAGAGCATGCAACTCTTGATCTCGAGGTTGTAAGTTCAAGCCCAACGTCAGGTATAGAGATTACTTAAAAATATTTTTTAAAAAAAGAAAAAAACACACACTACAGCTTTTATTACTTCTTGCAGAAATTTAAGCTGTGACGTAGTCAAAACCAGTTTCTCTGTTTTTCTACTCACTCTGGGTCTTTCATTCTGTAGATTCAGTCAACCAACATTACTCGTCTCTGATCTAGAGGACACCTAGAGGACGGCCCCATGTTCATGTCTCTAAACAAAAAATATGCAAGGGCTCTAAAGAGTGGAAATAATATAAGGGCAACTGGTAGGCAGAATTTAATAACATCTTGATTCCATTTAATTACCTAACTTGTCAGAGTTCCACTTTGTTTTACCCCAATATTTAAGGGCACAAGAAACTTCCTAGCTAGGTATAATCCCAGTAAGTAGCTAAACTTAACCATGTTTAGATAAAAGGCATGATAAAACTAACAAAAGGAAGATAAAACTAACAAAAGGAAGCAAACTAACAAAAATTCTGTACATTACAAACCCCACCTCTTTATTTGCATTTAAAGGACTTAAATTCATGTACTTGAATGCAGATAAAAGAATTTTCCAACTGTTCCTCAAAGAAATGGTTGGTACACTCCCAGTGGTCAATTCTGAGGTGTTCAAATCTGCCAACAGACTGCCACAACCTATTCTCAGTTGGAATTTGAAAATTACAGTATGAAAAAAGATTCTTTATGAAGAAAAACTCCAAAACGGCAACATTTTATTACGGGAGAGGAATGGGTACATGGAGGGGGTTATGCGTATTTCCTCTTCTCTCCTCCAAATTATGCAATGGAATTTAACAATGACAACAGCAAATAAGGTAACCTGAAATGTGAGGTCCAGTAACAACACAGTATTTAGAAAACATCAACTACCATCTTCCCTTGGTATTGATCTGATTGCTCTCCCTTCCCAAAGAAAGCTCCAGGCTACATGGAAGGCAGTCCAGCCTAGCTGTTACGTTCAGACTGTGGATTAAGCAGCCTGCTTTCCATTTTGGCTCCATCACTACAAGCCTCAGGACCTCAAGCCAATCAGTTAACATCTCTGTGCCTCAGTTTCCCCACAGGTAAAATGAGTACAAGATGCTACCTACCTCTCAGGGGTTGTTGTGAAGAGTAAATGAGCCTACTCATAAAGCACTCAGTGCCTGGCACGTAAGAAGCGTTCAGTAAAGGCTGGCTACAGGTGGCTGCACAGAGGGTGGAAATCGCCTATTACTGGATTTACAAGACAGTTGCCAACCCAGTGGCTAGTTGCCATCTGTTAAACATGCAGTGGTCTAATAAAATTTAATCAGTGAGTATCTGAACACTTAGTGTAGCACTCTCTACGAAGACTCTCCAGTAAAGTAGGTAGTCTGGAACTCAAGGTCCAGAGGAAACTCGTATCTCAAAGTTGTGAGAGAAAGGGGGTCTAAGAGGAAAAGGGGAAACCAAATGCTTCTGGGGTAATAAAAGCATAAGGCCCCAAAAGGAAGCTAGGTTTGCAGCAAACCCAATTAGCACAGTTTTCTGACTTCTCCAGCAAACCAGTGGCAGAGAAGCCTAATTAGTAGACCTTACCCAAGGCTGGGAATTGGCCTGAGAAAAGTGGTCCAGGTAGGGGTCCAGGTAAGCATCCAGACCACATGAAGTCAAACTAATGATGACAGAGAATTAACTGAGATAATGGGATTGGCCAACAAGGATAAAACCAGAGCATAAAGATACAAGCATCACCTGTGGAGTTTTAAATGCACAAATTCACTCTCCAGAGATCCTCCAGGTCAGAGGTAGAGGCCAGATGATTGTATTTTTAAATTTCACTGGTGATTCTGATGCATACCGCACACTAGCACAAAGTAGGAACCCAACAGTAGGAACAAACAGCATAAGCGATTAAAAGCTGATTAAGTCAGGGAGAAACTTCAAAGCTTGAGATCACAAACATGCAACAAGTTTAAATGAAAGGTTCAAAGTGTATAAAGGTCACTGGAATTTGGGGGGCAGTGGAGTACCATAAAACCACAAGGCCAGCAACAAGGTTCAAAGGGAAAATGCATGAGGTGGTCTCATTTCAAGGGTTAGAGCAATGGTTCTCAAACTTGACTGAACATTAGGATCACCTGAGGAGTTTTTAAATCCGATGCCCAGGTCAAACCTCAAATTCTGGAAATGAGATCCAGGCTTCAATATGGTTTAAAGCTCCTCCGTGACTCCAGGGCATACCCAGGTTGGAGAAACATGGAGCCAGAGAGGCTCCAGGAAAGCAGCAGATAACTGGAATGAGGAAAGACATAAGGCAATCTAACTTAGTGTCCTCAACCCCTGGTGTGTATCAAAATCACCTGGAAAGCAAGCTGTGGTTCTACAGGATCACCAAATTTCCCCAGGTAATTCTAATACGCACCAAAGTTCAAGAACCATCGATCTAAGTGGCGATAACTCCAAAGGAGAAACTGAGAACTATGAACAACCCCAAAGCAATAACTGAGGAGGGCATTTCTATCCCTCTCAGCCTGATGAATATAAACTGTTGGCACACGAGGCTATACTGAACGTAGGAGGCTATACTAAACATTACCAGGATCAACAAGTCTATCAAACATCTAGCAATAAAACTAGGGCATCACAGACTAAACGTATATGATACTTATGACCCAACCATCGTTCACCCCAGAAGGCATCCTCCCAAAACACTCAGGTCTGGGGACATCTGGCTGGCTCAGTCTATGGAGCATGCAAGCAACTCGATCTCAGGTCATGAGATCAAGACCCACGTTCGGAGTGGAGCCTACTTAAATAAACTCACTCAGATCTGGCTCCTTGACATATATGTCCCCAAGACATATTAAAGTTATATTTGGAAGATCCGAACCTGGTATTTCTCGCAATGGCCAATTATGTAACTTGGGCTATGTAAACTATATGTAACTTTTACTAGTCAATGTTGCACTTTTCTCCCAAAATATCATGACCAAGCCTAACCACGTGAAATACCATTAGAAGACAAAGAGAAATTAGGAAATGCTTCACCTAGCAACACAATAATATGGTACTTGTAACTAGTTCCAGCCTGGTGTTAAGCATTCCATTTAGAATGTTACATTTTATCTGATAAGGTTCAAGAGAATATATTCCCTTGCATATGACCAACTCATCATCCCATCAGAAATCTCTATAGCAGCACCAGAATTTTCATTTTCAAGATACATGAGCTTTTGTCAAATGGTGGTGACATCTCTCCAGTAATATGAATTTTCAATATGATATAAAAAATGATGGATATATTACACATTTCACAGAGCACAAAGAACAGAAGCCTGTCAATGAATTTAAAATTTGTGACAACCCATTTGAAATTTTACACTAAAAGACCTGTACACTTTCATAAACCATATAAATGTAAAACAGGTACCCATGTTTTCCCTTGCAACAAGGAATAAAATACTCCTTCCTAACAAAGTTTAACTGTTGCCTTAGTGCAGTTTAATTATGTATTTTCATTAGCATTACAGCTGTAAAAATACGACACATTATACAGGCTTCAGAGTGCAACTGGTAACTTGAAATCCTTATAATATACCTAAGAACAAGACCACCAGGTTCCTCCCCACCACCACCGCCGCCATGTGAACTTGGCACAAATCTTCAAACGTACAAATGTACAGGGCTTACTGCAAAGTGCAAGTCACCGCTTTAAAAAAAAAAAAAAAAAGGAAAACAATAATAAACACCATCTCCATTTTAAAAGTCAGCCCTCAGTGATTTAGATTTCTTCATCTGAACCTGGCTTCTCTAGCAATCTACAGATCCCATTTTACAAAATGACTTAATAAACGCTTTTCTACCAAAGTCAGTCATTAGGCAAAAAGAAACGCGCGCGCGCGCACACACACACACACACACACGCAGTGAAATGAAAATTTTCCTAGTAATGGAGGAGTTAAGCAGACATACGGCAGTTTGTTTTCACGCAGCAAAACGGGAAAGCAGGTGCGAGGAGAGCTGCGGGGAGGGGGGGGGACCACGGTCGAGAGGACATTCGGTCAGCATCAACAAGAGCCGCGAGCGAGCTGCTGCACTGCCGGGGACGGCTGTGAGCTCGCACCTCGCAGACGTGATTACCTGCCAGCTGTTACGCGTCCCCCCGCGTACCTCGCCGCCACCGGACACTGCGCACGGCTAATTTAAGTTCGAGCGCCCATCGCCGTCAGCGCCGGCTCCTTCCGGTGACAGGGGGTGCCCCCCCCCGCCGCGACCACCACCCAAGCCCGCTTTCCCAGAGCTGCCGGCAGCAGCAGGGGTACGCTGACCCGAGTTGAAGACCTCCCCCGCAGGAGGCACCTACTCACGCCTGCGTTCTTGTTGTCTGCTTCGATCTTTACCCTTTTCCGACCAGCCAACTTCGGCGGGGAAGGATGCTGCTGGCCAATGGGTTTTTCACAGGACCCAGACCGAAGGGGCAAGCTCCCCGCGCAGCCGGTCCTCCGCGCCGCCGCGAGCTAGGCTCCCCAATAGCGTCCCGCGCCCCGCCCCGCTCTCGCCGGGCGCCCGGGCGGGGGGCGAAGCCGCGGGCACCCAAAGTTCTGCCCGCGGTGGTCTGCACCGTCCCCTCCCCCCCGCCCCGGATTCGGGCAGCGGGCCGTGCGGGATCGGGACCCGGGCAGGACCGCGCGACGGCTCCCGCCACGGGCGCCGCGCCCCGAGGTCCGGCGGAGATGCCGGCCGGCCGCCCGCGGGGGGCGCCGGGCTCCGACGAGCGGCCGGCTCCCAACTTGGGCGGCGGGGGCCGCACGACTCCGCTCCCGCCGGCGACAGAGCCCCGCAGGGCGCGTCTGGAGGGCGAGCGCTCGGCTGCCCGGCCCGCTGCGTCAAGCCCCGCCGCCCGCCCCGCGGGCCCGACGGCTCGGACTCGCCCCGGCCCCGCGCCTACCTTGAGCCAGCGCCCGGAGCAAGTGCAGCTGCAGCGCCAGGAGCGCCCACCATCCGCGCCGCCGGCCCGCGCTCAACTTTGTCGCCGGCCGCCCGCCGCGCTCCCCCGCGTCCCGGCCGGGGCTCTCGGGCGCCGCGCGGGCTCCCCGGGGCCGCCGCCGCCGCCGCCGCCGCCGCCGCCGCTCGGGGCCGGGCGAGGACCCCCGCGGCCGCCCCGGGCCCGCCGCTCCGCCGCCGCCCCGGGCCATGCTGAGGAGGAGCTGCCGCCGCCCGCGCCCGGCCTCGGGCCCCGCGAGCGGGACGGGCGGGCGGTGGCCGCCGGCCGAACGGCCAGGTGCGGGGGCCGAGGGCGGCGGAGGGCGCGGCGGCGGCGAAGTTGTCAGCGGGGGAAATTCCCGTCACGCCGCCCCCAGCGCCCCCGCAGCCGGAGCGCCCCGGCCGCGCCACGTCTCCCGGAGGGTCCGGCGGGCGCTGAAGAGGAGACGCCGCCGCCGCCGCCGCCGCCCCCGCCCGGCGCTGAGGAGAAAGTGCGCCCGCCCGCGCGCCGGCACTCGCCCTTCGCCGCCGCCGCGCCCCATTCACAGCCGGGCCGCACGCGCCGCCCGCCCGCGCCCGCCGCCGCCGCTGATTGGCCGCGGGGAGGCGGCTCGCGGGCCTCACGCCCCGCCCCCACGCCCTCGCCTGTTTTCAAACTGGCCGCGCCCGCCCGCCTGGAATTTCGCGCCGGGCCTCTGGCTCGCTTCGGCGGCTTCCCGCGCCGGCTGCGCCCCCTAGGGACGCGCGGCGCGCACTGCAGGCCGGCGCCGTCTCGGCACGCGCTCGGCCGACCGCTCGGGCGGGGGCGGTGCGGGCCGCAGGGGTGGGGGCGGGGGCGGGGGCGGCGCCGGCCTCGCCCTCCTTGGGGCGTGCGGGCGCGCAGGTGGGCTGGCGCACGTGCGGCAGAGGAGCAGGTGGGCTGGGCCGCAGAGCCGCTGGCCGGTGCAGGTGGGCGCGCCCCACCCGGCGCCCCCAGCCCGCCCTCCCCACCCCCCCAACCCCTCCGGGATCCGCCCTCTCCGGCCAGAGGGTGGGTGTTCGAGTGGTTAAGCGCCAAGTTACTGTGACTGCAAACGAGAAACAAGCGCGATCGGGTTTCCAATTCTTAACAACAAAAGGCACCACTGGGTGTAGACCCGCCGCCTGTTGCCAGGAGTGGACGCTGGCTTTGGCGAGGAGTCCAAGGTCATGTGTGGCCTGCGGGGACCACAGCGCCGGCCGCTTCCCGCCGAGGGGAGGGCCGGTCTCTGGGAAGGGTCTCCTAGGGGAAGGGGCCCTTACAGGGAGGATCTCTTAGGGAGAAGGTCTCTTAGGGGAAGGGTCCCTTAGGGGGAGGGTCTGGAGCGGGAAGGGTGCCCTCGGGAGAAGTTCTCCTAGCGGGGAAGGGTCCCTTGGGAGTCAGGGTCTCCTAGAGCCAGGCCTGGGGAGCCTGCGGAAGGGGCGTGGGGCGGAGCGCGCCAGCTCAGCCGCATGTGGTAAGCATTAGCAGAGTTTATGGGGTGAACTAAGCTCCGGAGGCTGGGAGGCCAGTATTTTTGTGGGAGGAGGCCTGGAAGGTGACACACAGTCTGATGCTGTTGGCAGTTGGCCTGGAGGAGCCTGGGGGCATGTGATGATTGAGATCATGTAAGTGGTGATGGCAGCGGGACAGGGCGTGCGCCTCGCTTGGTGCTGGATCCCCAAGACAACTGGGTGCAGGTTTGCTGTGATTGTTCGGTTTGTTGCCCCAGGCGAGGGAGAGGAGAGCCGCTTCTCAGCTCCCGCTGCCAGAGCACCTACTATGCACTACCCACCCTTATTAAGTCTCAACAATGACCATGTGAAGGAAAGCTGGCGAAACTGAGGCCCAAGGACAGTAGCCAAATAGAGGAGGTGGATTCTGACCTAGATCCTTTCCCAGGGCTCGGACCCCTTCCCACGCCATGCAGGGAGGGCCAGAAAAGTGAGAAGCACTAGTGGGCACTTCCTGATACAGCACAGACGCGCCCTTTGGGTACCTTGTCCCTGAGGACAGGTGGATGAGACTGGGAGGGGGGCGTGTCTACTTTTATTTTCCATTGCAACAGCCCTGCGTCCTTTCCAACCTCCGGGGCTGTATGAGAGCCTAGGAGAGAAATGATATCTACTGTGCGCTGAACACTTACTGTGGGCCAGCCCTGGACAGGCACATCATGGCACTAATCCCCACCATCCCCCTGTGTGAGAGGGGCTGTCACTAGTAGAGTTGGGGACACTAAGGCTAAAAGAGGTGAAGCTGCTTTGCTCAGAGATGGGGGTGAGGGGTAAGAGTGGAGCTGAGGGCTTTGAGGTCCTAGTCTCTCTAGTTGTGAAATCTGGGCAAATTGCTGACTCTGAATTCCCGTAAAAAGTTAGAAATAATTCCCATCTCACAGGGTCGTCGCAAGGGAATGAGATAATTCACACTCAATGAATGCAGTGCTGTCCCAAACTACCCTTGAGTCCAGTCCGTATTTAACCTTTTCCTTTCAAATAGAAACACATGCCCATTATTTTCCTTGCAAAAAGCAAGCCGTGCCCATATGCTCTTACAGCATGAATATGGCAGAGGCAACTTCTTGATTTCAGGACACTCAAAAGATGTCCAGAGCCTCTTTTGCTACAGTTTGTTTTGCATGTCAGAGGCAGTTTTGTGGAAACTTGTTTGGAAATTAGAAAGCCTAAGTCAGTATACCATAGGTTGTAAGAGGAGCACTGATACCACTTCTACTCCAAAATCTCTAATTTTTTATTCCAGTATCATCCTGGGTCAGTGAGGCTGGAACATCGCCTCATCTTACAGTTGAAGGCACTAAACTAGGGAAGTTTAACATACACAAAGTAACCACGTTAAAGCCAGAGTAGGAATCTAGCTCTCCTGAGTGCTAGTCTAAGATTTTTTTTTTCCCCCAACCAGACTATGTTGCCTTTTACATGACTCATTAGATTACTGTCTTCAGGGATGTGTTTAGACTGTAGCTATTCTTTCTGAAAAAAATAATACAGAAAAACCCCTTTCTAATGCTCAGAAGAGGACTAGTCAGCACAGAGCTGGACTATTTCTGCCTGTAACGACCAATTAATCTCTCCACTTAATTTTATCCAGCCCAAAAAGTTCTCAAGAAGAGAACACTTCATCCCTGTATACTTACCTTTAAAAATCTATAGGCACAAATATAAAAAAATTAATAAAATTAAAATCTTTAGCCATATATTCTAAAAGACCATGAGATGGAGGGGTTTTACTCCATGAGAGCGGACTTACTTTTAAAAATGAGCTGCAGCTATCTCCTACTTTCCAGAGCAAAAAGTTAAGATTTCACCTGCTTAATTAGAGAGAGAGAGAGGAGTTTTCCAACAAATGATCATTTAAGTGAAGTTAGAACTATAACTGAGGCCACCAGTGTCTTCCCCATTGTCATAACCTAAAACCTCGCTACTCCAGGTGTGGCCCACTGGCCATCAGTCTCACCTGGGAGCTAATTCGAAACATAGCATCTCAGACCCTTGCAGGACCTACTGAATCTTAATCTACATTTTAATGAGGTCTCCAAGTAAATTAAAGTTTGAGAATCACTCCATATCTCCTGAGAATAGAATAAACATGAATACAGCTCTCTTTTCTATCCTCTTCCTCTCTGTCTTTATTTTTTCTTTTGCTTCATTCTGTCTCTTTTTTTCCTCATAGGAAAAAAAAGATAGAATTGTGATTTTTTTTTTATTTTAAAAGGAAAATATGCAGCTTCATAGAACATCAACAGACTCAACTGTATACAAATTAAAAACCAAGGACATCTGTATGGCACTGTGAAAAAAAATTAAGAGAAACAAGCAACAAACTGAAGAAAGTATTAATCTCTCTACATATAAATAGCTTTTGTAAGTCAATAAGAAAAATACATGAATAATTCCTATAAAAAGAGGGGCAAAGAACTGAACAGGCAAGTCAGGAAGAAATACAAAGGGGAAAAAATGTGTTTGAAGAGTGCCCAAAGAAACTGATCCAAGAAATGAAAAATTAAAGTAACAGAGCTAAAAAAAAATTTTAAAGCACTGATGAGTGCAAATGTTGGTGAGGGTATGTGGAAATGGACACTCATACTATTGGTGGAAATATACATTCACAGCCTTTCTGGAAGGAAACCTGCAATTCATAGCTAAACCTTAATTACAAATTGTCTTTGATCTAGCCATTCCACCTCACAAATGCACGGAGATGTATGTCCAAGGTTGTCCACTGAAGGATTGCTAATAACAGCAAAGAACAGGAAGCAATCTAAATGCCCATCCAGGAAGGTTAAGTACAATATGGTACATCCACACAATAAAACTTCCTATGACTGTTAATGAAGTAGAATTAGAAGTATGGATGCAGAAATGCCCACTGTATTAAGTTTTTTCTTATAACGTTATAGAGAAGTATATATAGAATAATCCCCCTTTATGTTAATTTTATTTTTTTCTGTAAGGATGCATGCCAAACTTTAATAAAATGCCCTTCAGGGGACATGGAATTCCATGCTTTTCTGTACTTTTTAAATATTCAAATGTGAATTGTAGTTTATGATCAAAAATAAACTAATAGAGCTTATTTTTTAAAAGCAAGTGGTGATAAGCCTAAGTCATTTCTTACCCATAAGAATTGTCCCTTACGGGAGCTCAGTGGTTCTTCTGAGAAAAATATTCCCCAGTCCTATTAGAGGACAAGTTGCAGCATGAACTTGTCCTCAAGGGGATGGCGTGCCCTTCCACGTGCAAATCAAGGCAATGGTCGTGGGGATTCCTTGCATCTGGTTTCCACAGTCTTCTCCTGATGGGAGGTCTACCCTCTCTTCATGCCTCAGTAGCTCATTCTAAACTCTCTTCCAGCAGCTAATCCCATCCTACCCTCACCTTTGTTCTGTAGCCTGGCAACTGACTAAGGAGCCACAGGTGCTGCTTTTGATCCCTAATGGGGCGTGGGCTTTGGTTACCTTAGAGCCCACTCAGCTTTCTGAGAACTTTTTAAGAAGCTAAACTCTCATGAAATGTTATTAAGGAAGCTATGAAGAAGAGAGGTACCAGAAATGTACCAAGCCCCCGGGGCGCCTGGGTGGCTCAGTTGGTTGGGCGACTGCCTTCGGCTCAGGTCATGATCCTGGAGTCCTGGGATCGAGTCCCGCGTCGGGCTGCCTGCTCAGCGGGGAGTCTGCTTTTCCCTCTGACCCTCCCCCCTCTCATGCTTGCTCTATCTCATTCTCTCTCTCAAATAAATAAATAAAATCTTAAAAAAAAAAATTTAGAAATGTACCAAGCCTCCAAAAACTTCTGCCAGCCTTCTCTAAAAATAGCCATCCCTCACCTTGCAGACTGAATAATAGAATAAAATATAAGTGTATAAAGTGTATAAAGCAGAAGCTCTTCATGTGTGGTCCCAGACTAGCAGCAACAATACCACCTGGTTAGAAGTGCAAATGCCGGGGCATCACCCCAAAAGGACAGAAGCAGAAACTCCCATCAGAATCTCTGAGGGTGGAGCCTAGCAAGCTGGTTTAACAAGCCCACCAGGTGATTCTCATGCTTGCTGAGAACGTTTGAGAACGATTGGTGGAAAGTAACTCCTTCCCTTCTTAAGTTTCAGCAAGTATTTATTAATGTCCTGATTTGTGCCAGCCCCAGGGCTAGCTAGGTGAGAGGGAAATAAACAATCACAGTAATCATACGATAAGCAAAAGCACTTAAGGAAACATCTGAGAAGGATCTCACAGCCGTGGGGAAACAGGGAAGGTTTTCCAGGGAAGGAAAGTCTGAACAGAAATCCGAAGGATAAGTAGGAGTTGAATCAACAGCCTGAAGAAGAAGGCAGGATGTTCCAAGCAGAGCGAACACCATGTGCGGGAGCTCAGAGTGTGAACTCCAGCATGAGAACCATGGAGCCCTGCTGAGGGTTTTTAAACAAGGGATCTCATAATCAGATATGATTTAGCAACACCATTCAGGTGATGCATTAGGGTTGGGGAATCAGAAGCCAGGAGGCCTGAGAGGAGACAGTTGTGGCCATTTAAATAGGGAATGACAGGGACAGTTGGATGGGAGAGAAGAGGCAGATTAAGAAGTTTTTAGGAGGTGGGATCCATAGATAAGATAGGATGGTGTGGAGGATGATACCTGTTTTCCAGCTTGGGCAGCCAGAAAAATGACCATTTGGTTTCTTAAGCAAGTGAACACAGTTGGAGGAACAGAATTGGAGGGATGGGGTGGAAGAGACACCTGATCTGATTTTGAATCTGTTAGATTTGAGATGTCCGTGGGACGTCCGCACACAGATACGATTGTTGGACAGGAGGATGTTAGGAGGTAAAGCCAACAAGGGGGAGCAGAGGTGGGAGGCAAGGTGGAAGAGGGTGGTGCCCCCGTGATGGGGGGGAAGGTGACTTCACGGAATCTACAAAGACAATAGGACAGAGCATCTAGAAGCTAAGGGCTGAAAAGTGACTCCTGGATTTAGTGACAAGACTCCCCTCCCACACCTGTGACAGCAGTTTCAGTGGGAGCCTGAGCCAACCCCAGGTGGGAGAGAAGCGAGTGAGAGAGGCAGGTGTCAGTTTTAAGAAGTTTGGGTGAGGGTAGAAGATGGCGAGGAGATTTGGGCTTGAGGGAAGTGTCTTTTCTGTAGAAAGGGAGATCTGCGAGGATCTATAATCAATAGCTCAGGATCCCGAAGACCCCTGGGGACGACTTGTGAAGGGAAGGCTGGGCTTTGAATAGGAGAGGGCTCTCCAGTCTTTCACAAAGGGAGGTCAGGGGGATGGGCAAGGGGCACAGGTTCATTGGTGGGTGGTCAGGCAAAGCTGAGGAAGAGGTAGCTCATATTTTCTTCTTTCTCTCTCTTCTATCACTGTCCTCAAAGAGGACGAGGCTATTTTAGGGACAGAAAGAGGAAGAGAATGCGGATGGTTGGAGATACTACTTTGGAGAAAGGGGCAGACTTTAGCAACAGATTCAGTAGACGTCTCTGCACCTGGTTTTTACATAAGCACTTTATTTAATCCTCACAACAACCCCTGTGAGACAGGAAGTATGTTTGTGCACTTTACTGAGGCTCCGAAAGCTTAAATCATTCCCCTGGGGTTACCCAGCCCGTAACAAACAGGTAGAGCTGGGATTTGAACCCGTGTCTCCCGACACTGCCTCCTGCGCTTGGAGTAGGCAGGAGAGATACTCTACAGACAGCATCACAAGAACTCATCAGAAGGGATCTTAAAGAGCATCTTGTTTAAAAGAGGAAGTTCTCAGTCAAAAGAAAGAAAGTTCCTACATCCCTTTCAGAAAAAGGCAGGAAGTTGAACGGGGGACTCGGGCTGATATAAACCCCTCTTCAGCCCCGCTGTCTGCCTGAGGCACTCAGCTCCTCGGTGTCCATCCTCGGAATCATTCCGTGTGGGGCAAGCTCCAGTTACCACCGAGTCTCCCTTGCGCTGAATTGTAGCCTTTCTGCGATGTCCTCCACCCGCCCTCATTCTGCACTCTGGAGCAGCATGCAGTTGTCCCCAGTGTCTCCTCAGGGCCCAACAGAGTGTGTGCTGCACGACAGACAAGTCACACTTGTTGGCAGAGTAAATGGTGGAAGGAGCCCCGGACAGAACGCTGTGAGGGCTGGGTTTTACTCTAGCTCCACCATCCACCAGGTAAAAATGTTTGAATAAGCCACAGTCTGTCTTTTGGCTCAGTTTCATCCCGAAATGTGATGTGAAACCATCCCTTTGCGCACAGGGTCTGGGGATCAGGAGTTCAATGAGGGCACAGCAGGGAAATGGCTAAGGCTGGGATCCACTAGAACTTTTCACTCAAAGTCTGACACCTGAGCTGGGATTGCTTGCAGGCTGGCCTCAACTGGGACTCTTAACCAGACTGCACACATGTGGTTCAGGCTTCCTCACAGCATGGCGGCTGGGTTCCCGGAGGGAGCGTCTGAAAAGCGTTTTCCTGGAGTTGTATGGCCCCTTCTGCGGTAGCCTGGGACGGTATGGGCATCACTTGCCCACCATGACTTGGAAAGCATGTCACTAAGGCCAGCCCAGATTTGAGAGGAGCAAGTAGACTCTACCTCTTGATGTAGAGGGAGCAAGGTCACATCGCAGAAAAGTGGGCAAGATAGGAGGTATTGTTGTAGACATTTTGGAAAACACAGTCTGCCAGGGATATTTCCCGAGGGCTCCGTGAGATACTTGGAGGAAGTGTACTTTGCAGGTACTTTTCTCCTAGACCCTCCTTACAAGCCTGTGGAATCAGATTACAAATACAAAGCCCTCCACATAAACCATTCCTTCGACTAGGTGCACATTATGGACTGAATTGCATCCCTCCACAAAATTCATATGCTGAAGTCCTAACAGTACCTCAGAATGGGACTGTATCTAAAAAGGGTAATTCAGTTAAAACGAGGTCGTTAGGGTAAGCCTTAACCCAATCTGACCAGTGTCATGGTAAGAAATGGAAATTTGGAAGCATGGAGAGACACCAGGAATACACACGCAGAAGGACCACCATGTGAAGAGGCAGCAAGAGGTTGGTCACCTGCCAGCCAGGGACTGGGGGTGCAGAAAGAATCTGCCTGGCGACACCATAATCTTGGACTTCCAGCCTCTAGTCCTGTGAGAAAACAAATTTCTGCCGGTGAAGACCCCAGCCTGAGTAAACCAATGCAACGGTGACTAGGTCCCTTTAGCCTTGTGAATTAAGACACATTAATAGCCCTGGACCTAGTTTATAGGACAATCTTCTTTCCATACCTGTGCTCCTTGGCATTTCAGCTTCAACTGGGACATTTACTGTGTGGCTTTTTTCAATTATGGCAGTTTACCTCCAATTGTCCTTCTAACTGCTTTTTTCCTCTCTTACAGGGCTTAGGATGCTTAGTGAGAAATTTGGGCTTTTCTGTATAGCTTTTACCTTTGGCTCTTCTGAGTATATTCAATTCGGAAATGAAACAGAGTTTATCTGCTCTGTCATTCTGAAAAGTTCTTGGCTGAGAGATGAACACAACTGCAGAGTCACATAGGGATTGTGGGAAGTAACTTGGTGATTCTCATATATGAAAAGCCTTAAGAAAGTTCATATGCTTTGCCCCCAAATTACACTCCAGTAGAAATACCTTTAACATGACTAAAAATGTGAAGATTTGTGTGCCAGAATGCTTATCTCTGCATTCATTGTTTATAATAGGAAAAAATCAGAAGGGATTCAAATGTCTAAGAGAAGGAATTATTATACATTATGGCTTATCTACTTTGTGGAATACTATGAAATCATGAAACTTATATTTTTCAAAGAACAATGACATGGGAAAATGGTGGAGATTGTGTTAAATGGGGAAAGTTATCTGTGCCATTTTTATTTTACAAAATTTGGAATACATGGGTATATATTGGAGGGATGGACAGAAAGATAGGTAAACAAACATTTAAAAAGGACTGGCAGAAAATTCACCAAAATATTACGGGTGTTCATTCTTTATAGGATCATAGGTGTTTTTTTTCATTAAATTTTTCCTTAGCTTCTAAGAAGTCTAAGATGAATACATATCATTTTAGAAGAAACAATAGGTAAATTAAAATAAGTTGTGCTTTTAACATGGAGGTAGGACTTAGCAGCTCTCTCCCTCCCACATGAGGAGCGAGAAGCCTTTGCACAAACTCATACTCAGCGATGTTGGGAATTTTTAGTTATGCTGCTTCTCCCTCCTTTCTCTCCTTCCTTTCTCTTTTGTTTACCTTCTTTTCTCTGAAAACATACAACGGAGCCAGCCTCTTGGCCCCACTGATTTCATTTTGGGATGGGCAGTGGCACCAAAGAACATTTGGTGGGAGGACAAAGAATCACATAATTTGAGAACTAGAAGGGGCCTCAGAAACCATCCAGTCCAGCTCAGTTATTTATCCCGATGTCAGCCAGAAAAGCAGGAGATGAGCAACAGAACATCCCAGTTTGCCATAATAAGCCATTATGGGTCTCTCAACCATGAAGTTGTCTGAATCATTTTTGAAACTATTTGTATTTTCAAGTCTGTACTATTTCCATAAATCTGCAACCCACTGTGGGAAGCACAGGAAGGGGCGGGGGGGACATGGTTCAATAGCAACACATGTGAGAAAAGGCTCCAGGCTGCCCTCTCGCTGCCTATCACTCTGTGGGAGTTAGCCATGTGTGCCGGGCGTCCTGGGCTAAGGCAGGGTCAACATGGTTGTGCAGAGAGCAGGACGAGCTGCTCAGTGCCAGGCCAGCTTGACCACAGCTGCAGCAACGTGTTCAGTAACTGGTGGCCCAGGTTAAGAGTGACAGCCACAAGCTAGAGCCATAAATTGAGTGAAATGGTTGGCACAACAAAGGATCTGTAGACTAAATTGGGAAACACTTGAGGTGAAGCTGGTGGCCGTTTTTACACATCCAATTCTGTGCACATGTTATTAGACTGAATTTTGGCACTGGGGGGGGTGGGCCCTATTCAGTGGTCAGTTGAAATTCAGTGAAGGGAGAACTTTCTAGCACTTAGAGCTTCCCCGCTACTGAATAAACTACTTTGAAAGGTAGTGAGTTCCCTGTCAGGTGGGGGCAAGTAAAGACCAAACAGCCAGGTTTCAGGGATATGATGCAGGAGAGAAAGCAGCAGGCAGAGGGCTGGACTCAGTAACAGTTAACTAAGACTCCTATTAACTCCCCTCCCAAATCTGAGATTCTGTCTCTCCCATTTTATTTGGTAACCACTGTGTCTGCACTGAGCCTTACCCACAAAAAGACTTCTACGTAAACGTTTATGGCAATTTTATTCATAACAGACCCAAACTGGAAGCAACTTGAATATCCTCAGTAAGTAAACAGATAAACTGCACCATGGTCCCACAGTGAAATACTACAGATGGATGAAAAAAAAAAAAAAATGACCCAGCTACTGATAGATGCAACATCAGGGGATGGATTTCAAAAACACAATGATGAGAGAAAGAAGCCAGACACCACCATGTCCCCATGAGACTCTAGAGCAGGCAAACCAATCTACAGCAAGAGGAAGCCGACTGGTTGCCTGGGGTGGGGGATGGGGGTGATTCACTCCAAAGGGGCACCTGGTAGCTTTTCTGGGGCGACAGACATATTCTGCATCGTGACAGTGAGGATAGTTAGTGGGCGTATACATTTGTCAAAGCTCATTGAACTATGCAGTCACAGAATGTTTAATTGCATGTAAATTTCCCCCAAAGTTGATTTTATTTTTTTAAAAATGTGATGCTTTGTAACAAAAAGATATAAGGCAGCTTTCTTTTTTTGCGGAAATAAACGTTTCAAAGTGTTTCTGAAACATGGAGGGTTGCCTCCTCTCCTGTGTCCTCATGGTCCAGTATTCTGTGGCCCTGTTCACTGCCTCAATACCTTTCAAGGGTTTTGACGTGGTACATGTGTCCTCTGAAGCTGTCCCTTTTCCACGCTGAAGACACCTGCCTCCCCACCACACTCTTCCTCCCCCCGGCCATCGTGGCTGGCTCAGGACAGTCCTCCTCTCCATGTGCCTGTCTTGAGATACAGAGTATCTCTCCATTCGTGCATCGCATAAATAGTTATTGAGCACTTACCGTATAGACACACTTCTCATTTGCACTCAACAGTGCAAGAGGCCAGCTTTAAGCAGATCATCTTAACATGTTTCAGAGGAGGCACTTTTAACTCTGAGCACTGATGGCGAAGCCCTGTCTGGGGAGTTCTCACAGAGAAGGAGTTTAAGTTGGGATTGAAAAGGTACTAGGAACTCACAAGATCCTGGCCCTCTCTGCAGAGGGCAATGCCCATTTCAGAGGCAGGGAATTACAAATGGAGAGCAGGGAAGGTTAAGAGGAAGGCCCAGTACCGGGGTAGAGGGCGTGGGGAGAGAACACTGGAGGATGACGCATTTCATAAAGCAGCAGGATGATGAACTGTCTTTAATGACCCAGTAGGATCCAGTACTCCGTTCTCGTCTTGGCTGATGTGTTCCAGAAATAGTGCACAGTGCCTCTTCGGCCCTCTCCTTGGGTCACGGCTGACAGCTCCGAGTTCTTTTTCCCTGGATGCATGACCAGAGTCGGCCCCAGCGAGGCTTGCTTGCTACTTCCCTGCCCGCGCACTCAGCCCTGAAGACCTCCTTCCGTTTGTCTCCATTGACCTGGCGTCTCAACGCCCGGGAAGGTCCAAGGTCACATGCTGATTTGCTGGCTTCACCGGGCACGTCTTCTGACACATCATTTGCAAAAACATTGCAAGGGACCATTTCCAGGGCTCCTCGCCGGGGTCCCCACGGTTGACACTGTTCGGGCCACAGCTGCCCATTCATCTCTGCTCTTTTTCCCTCTGCCCTGAATTTATTGTCTCATTCCTTAAGGAGCCCCGCCCCGCCCACTCCATCCTGTGCCAACTGAAGGTTTAAAAATAGATTTTGGTGCAGAGTCTCATCCAGGGCTCTCTGAAAACCTAAAATACTATTTCCATGTGTTTATTTTTTATGTGTTGACTCCCTAACAGAGCTCCCTTTCCTGTACCAAAATAATGATGCTTTTCTCCCAGAATCTCTCCTTTCCTTTGGTATTGGATGATCACACTACTTACTGTGATTCACCATTTTGCCCAGAGCAGAAGTGACATTCCCTTGACCATTCTCAGGGTCTTGCTAGAAGATCCCTCCTTGACATTTTTATGGTGGACATCCTGAAGGCCCAGCCCATCCTTGACATGAAAATGGTCAGAGAGATTTAGGCAAGCCGTTTGCAAAGTCCTTTTTTTTTTTTTTTAAAGTAGGCTCTACCCCCAGTGTGGGGCTTGAACTCATGACCCTGAGATCAAGAGCTACATGCTATACCAACTGAGCCAGCCAGGTACCCTGCAAGCTCTTTTATTAACTGAGGAAATTTTGTTCAACAAATTCTTTTTTTTTTTTTAGATTTTACTTATTTATTTGACAGAGAGAGAGAGACACACACAGCGAAAGAGGGAACACAAGCAGGGGGAGTGGGAGAGGGAGAAGCAGGCTTCCCGTGGAGCAGGGAGCCCGATGTGGGGCTCGATCCCAGGACCCTGAGATCATGACCTGAGTCCAAGGCAGCCGCTTAACAACTGAGCCACCCAGGCACCCCTGTTCAGCAAATTCTTAAGAGGAGATTTATCCATTCAACAAATAATAATTTTAATGCCTTCTTTGTGCCATGTACTTTTCTGGGTCCTTGAAATATATCAGGGAACTAAACAAAGTTCCTTACCTGTGTGATACACAGTAGGGTGGGGAGGGGAGGAGGGGAGAGACAAGACAATAAGCACAATAAATAAATTATACTGCATATTCAAGGATGATAAGTGTGACGGGAAAAAGAAAAGGCAGAACAGAGAAGACAGTGTATCCGCATGGAGAAGGTGACATTTCAGCAAAGACCTGAGGGAGGGAGGGAGAGAGGGAAGGGTTGAACGTGGGGATTATCTAGGGAAAAGTGTTGCAGGCAGCTGGAAAGGCTCTAAAGGGGAGCCTGCCTGCAGGGTTCCTGAGTAGCAAAGAGGCCAGTGTGGTGGAGGTGAGGTCAGCAGGTGTAGGAGGAGGGCCTTTAAGGCCATGATAGGAACTTTAGCTTTGGGGAGTCATAGCAGTGTTCTGAACCTGGGAGTGCCACGATCTGAATTATGTCTAAAAGGACCATTATGGGGACGCCTGGGTGGTTCAATCAATTAAGCATCTGCCTTCAGCTCAGGTCATGATCCCAGGGTTCTAGGAGGGAGTCCCATGTGGGGCTCTCTGCTCAGCGGGGAGCCCGCTTCTCCCTCTGCTGCTCCACCTGCTTGTGCTCGCTCTCTCTCTCTGTGTCAAATAAATAAATAAAATCTTTAAAAAAAAAAAAAAAAGGTCCATTATGTAAACCAGATAATAGGGAAGCCACTCTGTTTAAGGGAAGAGAAAGAAGAGACCTCTCAATGGGGTGATCCCAAGTCCCAGGGGATCTGCAAAGCCCTCATTGGTTTCATCCCTAATGTCACTGTTTTTAAACATAGGTTTTATTATAATTTAGGTACAGCAAGGCCAACAGATCAGGCGATGACTGCCATTGAATAGATAGTTTGTTACTCACAGTTCCAAGAGGAGGAGTACTCCCCACCACACTGGTCACTCCGGGGAGCACCAGGATCTGCCAGGAGGTAGTGAGAGGAAGAAGAAATGTGGGCAAAGGCCTTCTCTATTGTTTTCTCAAGAAGGAATGGTCAAGGCAAGGGCATCAGGGTTAGTATGGCTAGTCTGAATAATTTCAATGTGCTCGGGGCATAATGGCTGTCCTTGGCTGTCCCGTGCCTGGCACCACGGAGGAGAGGATTAGGGAGTGGGCTCTGGGCTGATCGGTTTGCACGTGAAAGGGACACTCGAGGTGAGTTGTTTACTGTCTCTAGGAATGGGTTCACCTTGGGAGGGCAGCTCCTCAGGGCCAGCAAGTCCCCAAGATAGCAAAGCATCAGAAACACAGAATAAAAAGGTATGACAAATACACAGTGGTCCTTATTAGTATCACTAAAGGAGCTTTAGAAACAGAGTGACCCCAGGCCAGTTGAGTCTATGTGGAGGGAAACTGATGAGCCCTCTGTGCCGCTGGAACCACACACCCAGGCCTCAGAGGAAAAGCAGGGGATGAAGTTCCCAGCTGCAGGATCTGGGCCAGGAATCTTTCCCTCCGGGAGCCTGGGTTTCCTCTTCTAGGAAAAGAGGAGCATGTTTCAGGTAGATGAGAATCTACAACTAAAATGTTCTGTGATTATAAGAAGCTCTATAAACATTGCTGTTCGTATTATTTTGCAAAGTTCTTATCCTGAGAGCTTTCGAGATCATTTCAAAGTGGGACTCTGGAGGAATGTTTTCCTCTTTCTTCCTGTAACAGTTATTTCTCTCTGCCTCTTCTGCCTCTTCTTAGGACGTGTGTCCTTGGTCATCCCTCCCTAAGATACCGGGGGTTCCTTAAGACCAACCGTCTTTTATCCTTGGTGCCCAGTGCTGCTGTGGGAACCCTGGCTCCCAGTAAAGTTTGTTGAATGAAAGCAAGAGGCCTTGACCACTCATAGGTCATTAAGTAAAGATTGTACTGAATCCTCCCTCCTTTCTGGTGCCTTAAGCCCAGGAAATCCCCTGCAAACACTTCTATTGCACAGTAATGACATTGAAGCTATAAAGGGCCAGCGAGGACTTCACAAGTTGTCAACCTTCTGCTATCTGAGGGGGATTGGCTTGTTGCTTCTGAAGGATTACAGCGATAGGGATGTTTCTTTTATCTGACAGATGTTTGTTGAATTCCCATGACATACGGACACAGTTGGAGGGCCAGAGACTAGGACACAGTCCCTGTCCTCAAGGAACTTAACAGTTTAACGTAGAAGACACACAATGAATTCTAATATGAATGACTTCCGTTAGCACAGCTCAACCAAGATTGGTTCCATTATGGGAGTTTACAAAGGTCCACTATTTGTCTCAATAGATTTTCCAAACTTAAAATGGGAGGAAGCCAGCAAATGATATTGATGAGGCTTCTGGGATAGAGGCCAAGAGGAAAGCCTCGTAGCCTTCTTTTAAAAAAAATAAATGGAATAGGGGCGCCTAGGTGGCTCAGTTGGTTAAGCGTCTGACTCTTGATTTCAGCTCAGGTCATGGTGTCAGGGTCGTGATCTCAGGGTTCTAGGATCAAGCCCCGTGTCAGGCTCTGTGCTGAGGACAGAGTCTGCTTGGGATTCTTTCTCTCGCTCTGTCCTTCCCACTCCTGTGCACTGTATACCGTGTACTCGCTCTCTCTCAAATAAATAAATCTTAAAAAAAATAAAATAAAATAAACGGAATAGACAGAATCTGACCTATCGAATGAGACATTAGGTAGGCTAAGACAGACAAGCAAAGCCAGATTGTATATCTCAATGCCAGGAGCCTAAATAGTAAGATGGCTCATATGGATCCTTGGCAGCGAATGCAGATCTTAACATAGCTGGCATCTCAGAAAACTGGCGGCAGGGGAACAATTGATGAGATGGGCTTTTCGGCCAAAACCCATGCCAGAAGGAGGGGGAGGGGGGATGGAGGGAGCAAAGCCGTCTGGAAAGGGAGGACACGCAGCAGTGGGGCACCTACCCTTCCCCGACGAAGGATGTGCCAGGGAATCCCAGCGCATGGAAATTCCATCCCACGTAACAAAACCGCTTTGCCGCACTCACCACCCACCCTGCCATGCCCTGGCTGGGGATGACAGCGTCTGGCTTTAGCAAGGGGCCAAATTCAGTCCAGTATTGATGGAAACCTTTCATTGCTGTGCACCAGTAGGCCCAATGTGTTATTGAACAGAAAGTAAAGGTCAAGTGGCTTTGAAGGTCAGCATCTTTTTTTTTTTTTTTAAATTTCAAACTGACAGAAAAGTTGGAAGAATGGTACAATGAACACACATGTACTTTTCCGCTAGATTTACCAGGATTAATGGTGTGCTATTCCCTCTCTCTTTCCTCCAATTTCCCTCTGCCTTCTCTCTCTCCTCTCTGAATGTCCCTGTCACCTCTGATTCCTTCATCAGGCCTCTCCTCAAAATAAGGACATTCTCCTATTTATTTTTGTTTGCGTGGAGTCTCTCCTTTAATCCTCACCGCACAGAGTGGAGCGTATGGGAGGTACCGCATTGCACTGACTGACTCTGATCCCGACCTCACACCCAGGAGAACTAACATGACTTCAGGTGTCCCATACACCTCCCCACCTGGTCCCTAACTGGGTTTGGCGGCCATTTCGTTTTGTTTGCTCTTACCTGCTCCGGGTCGCAGTCAGGGCTAGCCTGTGGTATGTTCCCGCCCTGTCTTCTGACGCCCCACCCGGAGCGTGCCCTGCCTCCTTTTGCTCACTTGCTTTTCATGACATTAAATGTTCTGCAAGAGTCCAGGTCAGTTGTCCTTTCCAATGCCTCACTTTGCACATCTGCTGGGTGTTTCCTCCTGCTTACATTCAGGTTCAGCACTTGGACAAGAACGAGGCTGATCGGGCCTTCTGGGTGCCACACATCAGGACACATCGAGTCAAGTGGGCCCATTACTGGTGACGCGAACTTTGACCAATTGATTAAGGGGCTGCAATGATTGAGTCCTTATAGAGGGTGATGGGCTGACTGACTCTCTCCTGCTACAGGTGGGTTAGGACCCTGGGCTTGACTAATGGACGATGCCTGGAGCAGGAAGTCATGGAGGAAAGGCACCAGAAAATAGACAAAATAATAATAATAATAGCAATCAATGACTGAGCACTTACTGTCTATGAGGTAAACGGCTGATGTTGTTCATGGGGTGTCTCATTTAATCCTCATAACTACCCTGTGGTAGGTGCAATGGTCCATGTTTAACTGAGGAGGCTCAGAGGGGGATAGTGATGTGCCCAGAGTCACACAACAAGTTAGGCAGAATCAGAATGGAGCCAAGGCATCTGGCTGCAAATCCACATTTTAGTTATCAGGATAGACCACTTCCTAGCCGCAGAACAGATTCATTGTCTGCTGGAGGGTGGGAGAAGCACATACCCCAAGAATTAGCTTGCCTGCTTACCTGCTCCCTCTAGAAGGACAATATGCTCAAAAGCAGGCTCTAGGAAAACATGAAGGGAGCATGAAAAAGAATCAATAAGTCTGTAAAACCCAGAGCACTGTCTTTTTTTTTTTTTTTAAGATTTTATTTATTTATTTGAGAGAGAAAGAGAGCACAAACCGGAGGAGGCAGAGGGAGAAGCAGGGAGCCCGATATGGGGCTCGATCCCAGGACCCTGGGATCATAACCTGGGCCGAAGGCAGACGCTTAACAACTGAGCCACCCAGGCGCCCCCCCCCCCCCAGAGCACTGTTTTAACACAACTTACTGGATGAAAAGTGGCACATTACAGAAAAACATACAGAGTCGTCATTTTACCCCTGCAGGTCTAAATTTCATAAATGGACGAGTAACACCCTTAAGCAGAGGCGGATCCAGGTTTTTATGGAATTTGAAGCTTATTCAATCTGGAGGGTTCTCATTAAGAAGACAAAAAAAAGAGTATTAATAAAATCAAGAACGAAGGTGAAGGGGCGCCTGGGTGGCTCAGTTGGTTAAGCATCTGCCTTCGGCCCCAGTTGCAATCTCAGGGTCCTGGGATTAAGCACCCTGTCCGGCTCTTTGCTCAGCCAGGAGCCTGCTTCTCCCTCTCCTGCTCCTCCTGCTTGTGTGCTCTCTCTTTCTGTCAAATAAATAAATGAAATCTTAAAAAAAAAAAAAAAAGAATGAAGGTGAATATTTCTTTAGAATGAGTAAAAACTCACCCCAAATTAACACATTTGAAAAAATTGACAAATACCACACATATCACAAAATTCAAGCCTTGGCGAGAAGCCCACACAAGAGTCTTGAAGCTCAAGCTCCGTTAGTGTCCCAGAAAGTCTGCCCGGGCTCTGGAGTCATTCTCGGTTTCTCCCCACAAAGTCTGGGGACCTATAGCCTTGGAACAGCTCCCGGTCTGCCCTCTCTTGCCAGCCCAGCATCCCTGCACATCACTGTCATTTCCCACCTCGACTGTTAGAATGGTCTCCCCTTTACCAGTCTGTTCTCCACACAGCTTCCGGAACATTCCTTCTTAAAGGTTTGTGAGGTCGCGCACTCTCTGCTCTCAACCCTACAGTCACTGCCAAAGCACTTAGCCCTGCCCTGTCTAATTCGAGAGCCACTAGCTCATGTGGCCATTGAACACTTGCAACGTGGCTCCTGAACTAAGGAAATCCATACTAATTTGATTTAATTTAAATTTAAAAACTGATGCCAAATTCAATTATTAGAAAACTGCTAAGTATGTTTGGACAACCTGGGTATGTAAATCTACCTTTTCCACTGTAAACTTATAAAATCTAAATGCCCATCAAGTATATCTGATAAAAATTTGGCACCTGAGTTAGTTATGCTATAATGTAAGATATATACCAGACTTCAAAAAAAAAATAGTATAAAAAAACCAATGACAAACATCTCATTAATTTTTTATATTGATTGCATGTTAATGTGTTAATATTCTGTATTTATTGGTTAAATAACATATTATTAAAATAATTCCACCTGTTTCTTTTTACTTTTTAAAATGTGCCTATAGGAAATTTTAAATTATATATGTGGTTCATGTAATATTTCTCAGTGATGACTTGGAGTAAAATCCAATCAGTGTCCTTCCTACATGACCTGGTTCCAGTTTCTCTCTGACTTATCTCCTAAGACTTTCTTCATGACTACCAGGTACAGTTGTCCAGGTTGTGGCCTGCACAATGATAGCTGGTGGTAATTAGTCTACCTAGAAGACATACCTTTTTCTAATTAAGACAAAGGTACTGTCTGGGCTAATAGGTGCCCAGACTTGCCCCTCACTTTCATGCTATCCAGTTAGCCTTGCTTTCTTACATTATGCCAATCTCATTCCTGCTTCAGGGTCTTTGGACTTGCCCTGGAATGCCATTCCCATTGGCTTACTCCCTGAGTTGATTAAAGTTACTGGCTTAATGCCAGCTCTGCAGAAAGGCCTTCTATGATCATGTAGGAAGACCTTGTCTAAAATGGCACCCAACCCCCCAGCCTCTCTTTGAGTTGATCTACTTGTTCTTTTTTTTTTTTTTTAAAGATTTTATTTATTTATTTGAGAGAGAGAGCACATGAGATGGGGGAGGGTCAGAGGGAGAAGCAGACTCCCTGCCGAGCAGGGAGCCCGATGCGGGACTCGATCCAGGGACTCCAGGATCATGACCTGAGCCGAAGGCAGTCGCTTAACCAACTGAGCCACCCAGGCGCCCAATCTACTTGTTCTTCATAGGATTTACTGTCACCTGAAATTATATTGTGTATTTACTCACTTGTTTGTCTCTCCCACTGGAATGTAAGTTCATGAGGGTGGGAGCTTTGTCTTACTCACTAGTGTACTCTCAGCACTAAGAAGAGAGATGGGCACATAGTAGGCTTGTTGATGGAATGAATAGATTCCTATCTCAAAAGGTGGCTGACAGCACTTGATGAGGTACAAAAGTGTTCTGTAAGTAGTTTGGATCACCGAAAGGAAAAAAAAAAAAAAGAAGAAGAAGAGCTTGTCCAAACAGCAGTAGAGAATTTTCTGAACAGAGCCAGACACAATTTGATCCCCCAGATTTTGTTGTATAGTTTGCAGGAGACTCTCAAAGCAATCCCATGAAAAGAGGCCTTTTAATGATATTAAAGAGGAAAGACCTCTAGAGACTCAGTAGGAAACTCATTTGGGGAGCTAGACTAATCTGGACACATTGGTTGTAATTAACAGGACCCCAACACATTAGCTCAAGGGAAAAAGGACTCGTTGTCCCGTAACTGGAAAGGTATGGTGTCGTTCTAGGTCTGGAGACTGCAGAAACTGGTCTCTCGGGGCACCAAACTCCTATTCGTGCCCTAGTTCCGGATGCCTCTCCGCCCCTTGACTCTTGTTCTCTGTACTTATTGCCAGTTCTCTCACCTGCTTTGAGATTTTTTTTCCACTGGAGAAGTGAGGAAGGGCCTTAGCAGATCTGGATTGTCTGTATGAGGAGAAATGCCTCCTCCACAGGCTCTCTTAGAAAAAGTTCAGGAAAGGATTCTGGTTGACCTATCACTGGACCAATCACTGTGACTGAGGGGATGGTGTCCTGTGATCGGTGACCCCAGCACAAGCACCAGGGTGGAGCGTGGGGGGAGCGGTTCCCTAGGGGGAGAGAAAGTGGTAGTGGTCCAGCAAGCTCCCCAGATGGGCAGTGGTGGAAACAGGGCATCAGTGCAGGTCAGTCTGGCTCTGAAGCTGATACTTCAGTCACTAAGCAACACAACTCCCTGATCACAGACAAGGTCAGCATCCTGCCAGGAGAGCACAAGCCACCAACCCAGTGGCTCACTCCACTTTTGAAAAGGATGGTATGACTAATAGATGTTCTCTACAGGGGAAAGGATGAAAAGAAACCAGTTAAGGGATTGAATGGACTTCTAGCCTCGGTCTACAGAGGCTGTTCGAATGGCTTCTACAGCAGACAGGTACTAGATCAAACCATGGTCAATACGAGGATGTTTTAAGCCAGATTGGAAAGGAATGAGGGCAGATAAATCACTGCACGCAGATGGCATCCACCTGAGAGAGCGGCAGGAGCTCAAGGATGAAATTGGGATGGTCGGTTGGCAGGAGTGTGGGACCTGTCATTGCAAATGGCTGCTGGGCTGGAGAGGATGTTGGCTCACAGATGTGACCCTGTCCGTAAGAACGTCCCGGCAGGGCCTGGGGAATTACATCACAGATGAGTCAGCTCTCAGCCTCCATCTGCACCAAGCTGCTGGTAACTGGGAGAAAGAAGAGAAGCCCGTGGACTTAAAGGTTACCCACAGGGCAAGGAACGAATGGGGTGTGCCAGCAAGAGCAGTTACACCGGTGTCGCCCAGAGCAATCACACCTGATGGCTGCACTGGAGTCCTCCGGGGCCCGAGGCCCGAGAGGGTGGGTCAGCATGTGCACAAAGAGAAATGGATGGCTCTCATCCCTGTGGGTAATGCACAGCAAGCAGCCCATATTATCTGGGAGAGAGGAGGTTTTCTCAGCCATGCTGTCCTGCCTCCAACCCCAGTTCTGCCACCAACTTAGACTAGGGAAACTTGGACTGTTTGCAAAACTTGCCTGAGCCTGTAAAATGAGGATGATCACTCCTCACCTCCAAGGCAGTGTTGAGGATTAAAACTGATAAGGAAAGCACCTGGCAGGTAGCAAGCAGATAGCTAATAAATGGTGACCAGTATTATGCACCACACCTGGAACCGAAGAACTTTCCAGCTGAGTTCCACAGTACCCTAGGGCCCCTTTGGAGGGTCTTTGAGGAGGTCAGGAAATAAGACTCCAGGCCCCCTCATCTGTTTTCCCCAAACAGCTCTGCTTGTATTAATTTTCTACATAAGATTCCTTTTGAGAAAAGGTGTGATATGGTGGAGTTCTCCGTCCCCTCCTGTCCTGTCCCATCCTCATCGCTTATGGGGTTGCCAAACATAATTAATGATAGTTCCATATAACGCTAAGGCCAGTTCATTTGCTTCTAGATTTACTGCCTCAAAAACTCTAAGGCATCTGCACCTTCAGTGCAGTGGCTGAGAGCATGAGTTTTGGAGGCAGACTGGGTCTAAACCCTAGCTCTGCCTTTATTGGCTATGTCACCTTAAGCAAGTTATTTAATGGCTC
The DNA here is from genome assembly GCF_054177405.1 of Leptonychotes weddellii. Lineage (NCBI taxonomy): Eukaryota > Metazoa > Chordata > Mammalia > Carnivora > Phocidae > Leptonychotes > Leptonychotes weddellii. The sequence goes on along the minus strand of NC_138373.1, from coordinate 2,239,570 downwards.
TGGGCCCCAGTTTCTTCATCTGTAAAATGAGATTGATTATGATAATAATACTTGGCTCATCAAGATGTCCTGAGGTTTGAATGAGTTAATACATGCAAACTGCTAGGGTTGGGCCTTGGTGCTATTAACTGCTGCTATCACCACTATAACCGCCTTCACCATCATCACTATCACCATCACCATCATCTTCATTGTCATCTTCATCATCATCATCACCACCACCATCACCACCA
>NC_138373.1:2220946-2238837 GCF_054177405.1 Leptonychotes weddellii | reverse complement strand
TAAGGCACAGTATTGCCAAGTCTGGGAACAGCTGAACTAGGGGACTGGGTCAAGGAGGGGAGCCTGCTATCTGCTGAGTGGGCCATCTGGCTTGTTCAAGTGCTAATGGTCTTGTTACCTTCCAGAGGCTGACCTACAGAGAGGATAAAAGCCATAATGCCGCTATCACTTCCCGAGATACCCTATCAATTCAAGTGGTAGATGGCTGTGTTTTTCTCTCCAGATGCTTGTGTGCAATCAGTGATCTCCCAGCCCCAGTGACAAGATTTGTGAGCCACAGATACTTAGGATGAGCTGGCTACAAAGCTACTTCCTATTTCTTGTGCCCTGTAGTTCAGTACCCAGTGTCAATTTCCCTGTTGTTTAGATTTCCAGTGTGAGCTCATTGCACGAATGGCCCGAGAGAACTCTCCGACCAGCTGGCTCTCTCAAATGAGCTCATTCTGCCTTTTTCACTCCTCTGTTTCCTTCCATAAGGCTGAGTGTAAGAGCAAAGGAGGGTTGGCTTCTAAACAGTATTATGTGTCATCTAAATAAATACATTTCACTGGGGAAAACATGCTAAATATGATATTCCCATGAGTCACAAAACAGCTATGCTGGCTCTGTAGCATAAACCTGCTCCCCCGACAGTCCTAATGATTGGAGAAGAATGGTAGAGTCACATTTCAGAATGGGTGATCCCCAGAGAAGCAGGAAATGGTCACCTCCTGCCATTCTAGGGGGGCCTTATGAACGGCCACGGACAGCACTTAACGAATAGCACCCAAATAAAATGTAATGAGGGTCCATGGAGCTCAATACAGATTTGGAGTTCGTGCAGAGGGAGAGAGATGGGCAGAGGGAGTTCTACGAAACAGAATGATCGCATCTCCCTTTGCTTTGATTCCTATTATGATTTAAAAAAAGTAAATCAAATCAAACCCCACATGCCTTCCACCTACCCACCACCACCACTGCCAAGTGCAAGGAATCTTGAGTTCACAAACAAATGGGCTGATACCTGGAAAGCCACTTTGTAAAATGCAGAGTGTTATCGGCAGAGCTTAGTTGTCATTATTGTCATATAAATGACCATTTAGGTGTGTGTCCCTCTCCGTAGACTTGGCGGGGATGGTGTGGGGACTGAGGAGAAGGGCTTTAGGATAAAGTCAACCCCCATACATCTTTTTTTTTTTTAAAGATTTTATTTATTTATTTGAGAGAGCAAAAATGAGAGAGAGAGAGAGTACATGAGAGGGGGGAGGGTCAGAGGGAGAAGCAGGCTTCCCGCTGAGCAGGGAGCCCAACGTGGGACTCGATCCTAGGACTCCAGGATCATGACCTGAGCCGAAGGCAGTTGCTTAACCAACTGAGCCACCCAGGCGCCCCAACCCCCATACATCTTAAAATGTCGGAGGGTCTTAAAGGATGGCTTTGGCTGTGACCATGTTCAGTGCATTCAAAATTCAGGAGGCATGAAAAAAAAAAAAAGAGTATGTCATTTTACTCTCCCCAGATGGCAATTTCGTTCTGCATTTCCCTAACCTAATTAATGGGAGGCTACCCATGTCTCTGTGATGGAAGGCTCACTGTGACATTACCATGGTTTCCTACTGCACTCTACAAAAGTGAGATTGCCTATTTCCTTAAGACACCTTTTTCAAGAACATTTTGAGACTGCCCCCAGGAGAGAGCCAACAGGCAAAAGGTATAAGGATATCGCCCTCAACTGTTGAGCAAGGTTTAAGGGAGATTATGCTAACAGGGCTGTCACCTTCAAATCTTAATCCTTTTGGACCTCTACAAACAGCCGATTGGGCTCCCTTTACTCACATCTGAGAATGCCCCTGGCAAAGGTAGACTAAGGACATTTCAGAGGCAACGAGCAATAAAGAGGCCAGGTCTAAGAAGCGAGAAGCCCTGCATGGTCTGGCTCTTCCCACAGCCCTGGCTTTGGTTTTTGATGTTCATTCCAGCAGCTCATGAATCTCTGAAGCAAGTCAGCCCTGACCCAGTGCCGAGAATTACATGTGGAATGTAGTCTTCCAAGAAAAAAAAAAAAAATCTGAAATTAAATCCTTGGGTCCTTTGATAGTATCGTTCAAAAGCAAAATTGCCCGCTCAATTATCCAGGCAGCACTTTTTGCCCATGCAGAGAAAAATGACACACACAACAGAGCTAATATACTTAATCTTATATTTTCAGAGGCATATACCCTAGAATATCTTTGTTAGTGTAATTAATTTAGTTGAGTCGTGCCTACCAAGGAATTTTTAAATTATAGTGCTATTTGAATAGGTGATATGATGACAATAAACCAACATTCTTTTTTTTTTTTTTTTAAGATTGTATTTGACAGAGAGAGACACAGCGAGAGAGGGAACACAAGCAGGGGGAGTGGGAGAGGGAGAAGCAGGCTTCCCGGGGAGCAGGGAGCCCGACACGGGGCTCGATCCCAGGACCCTGGGACCATGACCTGAGCCGAAGGCAGACGCTTAAACTGAGCCACCCAGGTGCCCCTAAACCAACATTCTTTAAAAAAAACCCTCATAGTTATTGTCAAGTGACAGGAAGAAATTGAGAGAGGGATGCAAACATTACTGTGAAGGCTTGAACAACCACAATTTACGGCGAAGAGATAAAAACCAAACACCTCAGCCATATTATCGCCATAATTGTGTGCTGTTTACCCACCTTGTTAAATAAACGGATCATGAAATGTGAGAGCACGTCTCAAAACATACATAGGAGGTGTTAGAGTGATTTTGCGTAGGCTGCCTGACTTAATTGTAAATTGTTTTTCCTTTCAGCGGGAAGTGAAAACGTATTAATTAGTAGTGATTCCAACAAGACTGAAAGTCCATGGACTTTGGCTCAGAGAGAACTCTGCAAAGGCGCTTGCATCCTTCAGAGGTTCTTTTTGGTTTGGGTTTTTTGGGTTTTTTGTTTGTTTTTCTAAGGTGTTAACGGCATTTTGTTGTTTGCTAATCCCTGGTGTGGGCACACACTGGAAGAGCTAAGACCTGATAAGTGTACAAGAGGCCCAGGTTTTATCAAGGAACATTTCTCTTCTCGCTCCAGGTGGCAGAGGGAGAAGCTACGTTGCACTGTGTGGCCCCAGGGAGCTGCCAACGAAGGAGCAGGGTGACAGCCACTGGACCAGCTGTCTCTTACAACTTCAGAGGAGATGGCACCAAATCGAAATCTCACTCAACACTCCCTTCCCAGTGACTTGTTCTGTGCCTTTTCCACCAACAGGTTTTTATTCTCGGCAGCCAAAATAATTTATTGGTTTCCACTGTTCTCCTTGGCTGAATTCTCAAGTACACCGCCTCCCCCCTTTCTGGACAGACTCTCTATAACTCAGTTGGCATCTCATCAGCACCTTGCTGTTCTTCCATCCTTCCTTTCTCCAGAGTCGTGATTCTTTCTTCCTTCTCAAGTTGAAAGGGGGATCACAAGCACAGAGACACCATCCAGTTCGGGTTAAACTGAACGGGGATGGAACTCTACCACGTTTGCTTCTTTGTTGAACTAAGCTCAGTATCTCCTTTGCACGGGTAGTGAATCAACTTCACTAAGGCAACCAAACTGCCCTTTTCCTCCTGGTCAGCATCACGATTCTGTGTTTCCCACTCACAGGCGTGACTATTAACTGCATGATATCCAGGAGCGTGTTCTGAGCTTCATGTGTCCTGTTTTACCTGGATAATTAGGGCCATCCTCCTGTTTGTGCAAAAACAAAACCATTATGACATAACAGGTTCTTTAGGTAAGTTGGGAATGGGGTCTTTGTGTGTGGGCAGTGGGTCTGGTGGTCAAATTCAGACTGTCATCTTTGGCAATCCATCTTTCCAGGGAGACCACAGAGAGTATACATAACTCGAAGTAGCCTCTCCGCTGCAGACAAAACAAAGTGATAATATGGAAGTGGGAATGACTCATTTAAAATAGACATCGGATTCAGCTGTGGTCTATGTAACGTGTGTGCGTTTCACGCCACCCTCCGTTTTTTGTATTTGTTTTTGTCTTTTGTAGTGTGGACCCGAGACTTCCATTGGTCCCTGACTTTCAGTGATGGATTCCAGGGAACTGTGAGCAGCCAGTGGAAGCATCCGGCTGGCCCCCTGGAACAACGGCCTGCCTTGCAGCCTCCACACACCAGGGAGCATGTGGAGGGAGCATAGCTGGCCAACGGTCTCGACACCCAGGACACACAGCCCATGTCAAGAAACTCCAGAGCGCCACATCCTCCCAGTCCAGCTGCAGGACGCACCTGCATGCATCTCTAGCATATCATACCTCGGCGTTTTACTCTGTAAATTAACATTTTTGACACAAACAATGTGAAGGAGTTAACTTTCTAAAACACTGGCAGCAAGTGAGGGACTGGAACAGGGCACTGAAGAGAGGCAAACCTCGGACATACGGCTAAAAATACTACCTACATCTCCTTTTGCAGCTTTAATTTTTTTTACACCCCTGGTGAGCTGTCTGAGGGCTGGGATGTCCCAAGTCTCTCCACAGTCCCTGCACTTGGTTGTTACTTTATTTAAAGCAGACATCAGATGAGGGAAATGGGAAACTGAGGGTCAGGAGGGAGTTTGGGAGCATTGTCAAATCCACCTACAGCTGTCGGCAGGACCCCAGCTCCCTCGACAGCCATGAGTACAGGATCCTGAAAACCACCCAAAATTTAGATCTCCCTCCCCACTGCTTTGCAGGGCTCAGGAAGTGAAAGATGGTCCTCCTCACGTTGAACGTGGAGCCCCTGCCTTCCACCTGGATCAGCACCAAGGCAGTTTAGAAGACAGCCCCTCGGGATGAACCTCACTGTCATCATGCTGAGACAATGAAGCCAGCCATTAAAGAGAAGACGCTGGAGGATGCTGCATGATTCCTTCATACAGAAGTCAAAAACACACACAATTAATTTATGGTGACAGAAGTCACAATGGTGGTGAATCTTCGTGGAGGCTATCATTGAGAGGGGACTTAAGAGAACCTTCTTCAGCGCTGGCTTCTATACCATGCTCTGGATTTATTTGCTTTGTAAAGATTTATCAAGTTGTACACTTGAGATATGTGAATTCACTGTATGTAAGTTACACCTCATTAGTTATGTCTTTACATAACTTTCTCTTTCTTGCTCTCTCTCCTTCTAGCTCATAAATTTTGAAAAATGTCAAACATACAGAAATGTATAGGGAATGATAACTTACATTCTGTGTACTCATGATTTAACTTTAACAGTATTTTCCTTCAAATCTTTTTTTCCTCATTTTTTTTTAAGATTTTATTTATTTATTTGACAGAGAGAGAGACAGAGAGAGAGGGAACACAAGCAGGGGGAGTGGGAGAGGGAGAAGCAGGCTCCCGGCTGAGCGGGAAGCCCCACGTGGGGCTCCATCCCAAGGCAGACGCTTAATGACTGAGCCACCCAGGTGCCCCTTTCCTCATTTTTGAAGAAATAAAGCATCATAGGTAGAACTGAAATCCTTGACGTATCTGTCTCTGATCGCATTGAGAGGTAACCACCACCCTGCATTTAGTGTTCTTCATTCCCATTCATGCTCTTTATCTTCCTAACATAAGTATTTTGTGTAGCCATAAAAGATACACAGTGTTGTTTTGCAGGCTTTTAAACTTTATATAAATGGTATCATATACTTTGAGTCACTTTGCAACTTTCTTTTTCAGGTAAGAGATTTTTGTTCCGAAGCTTAGCTATATGGATCCACGTACCTCTGTTTGCTTCATTTTAACCACTAGGTAGTACTCCATTGTGAATGTAATTGCAACTTATTTATCCATTCTCCTAAAGATAGACATTTATGTTGAGTGACAAAGCCTTCTGGCTGCTTCCCAAATCCCCTTCCCTCTTCCTCAGTAACAGACCCCACATTATTCAGAACACAGCGCGAAAGGATACATTTCCTTACGTGTCTTGTTCTCAGATGTGGCCACCTCTATATTTTGGCTGCTACAAAATAAGCAGGGGTTCCTGAGTGGGACCAAAGAGCATCAGACTGGGCGTTTTACTTCTTTCCCTCTTCTTGTTGCTTCGAACGTCGGTTTGACACAAGGAGCTCCAGCCCCCATCTGAAACCACCGCTTGGAGTTCCTTGAGAAATCCTGTTGGGATGAATTTCAGTTTATAAATACATTGAAGGAGAACCAATATCTTTATTACACTAAACATTCCTAAGCTTGTATATGATTTATCCATGCATTAAAACAAAACAAAACAAAAAACCCCACCTCTAGCCATGTTTTGTCCTTTTCTCCATAAAGTTTTAAAAGTTTTGATATGTCTCCAATTGGTGTAAATACTTTTGGTTGTTGTTGTATGTGTTTTTCTTCTATTATATTTGTGTGTCTTCTCCTATTACATGTTTCTAACTAGTTTCCATTGTTATAGAGGAATGCTATTTATTGGTTTTGCATTTTGATTTTACATCCAGAATACTTCTGATCTTCTCGGTATGGGCTATAAATTTCCTGATTTGCTCAGGAAGAGTCCTGGTTTTCACCTGTTGATCTGGCCTCCCATTTGGTTTAGCATTTGTCCCAAGTTCCTTGTTCCTGATGAAGTGATATTTCTAGCAATTGCATTCAAATGGACCACAATGGATTAGCAAACCTCATTTTTGTAACTCCAGCTTTTGAAATGGTGTAATCCAAGTCTCATGGGAGATATCTTAGTCTTTGTACAGTAAACAAAGTTCTCACTTGAACACGTGGTTTAATGTGAAGGATGATCAGTGATAACCCCCTTTCTTTTCCAGACACTTTTAGTGTGCAAGATAACTGACCCCGCCCTTTATAGGCTAGCAAGCAGGGCACCGGCTTTTAGAACAAAAATGCTTGAACCCTCTTTGTAGCATTGTGAGAATTTGGTTTGGCCATCATGATTATGCTAAATTTATAAAATTATTTCTGTAGTTTCCTCCTCTTTTTCTAGTCTCTGTAATATCTTTTATAAGATAGGGGCTCTCTCTATTCAATGAAGGTTTGTTAGAATTCATCTGTAAAACGGAATCAGGGCCTTTTGTCTGTGTGTTTGGGATGTGGGGGTGTGGGAGTGATGGGGGGTACTTTTGAATGCTGGTTCAGTTTCTTTAATGGTTGTTGGTGTATTTGGGATTTTTTAAACCTTCTTGAGTTGATGTTGGTAGTCTATATTTTTCCAGAAAATTATTCATTTTATCTAAGCTTTTGAATTTGTTGACATAAAGTTATTCATCGTATCTGCCTAATTTTATTTTGTTTTATTTATTATTTATTATTATTTTTATTTATTATTCCACCCATTGTGGAGCCTAATACAGGGCTTGAACTCAGGACCCTGAGATCAAGACCTGAGCTGAGATCATGAGTCAGATGCTTAATTGCCTGAGCCACCCAGGTGCCCCTATTTTATTTTATTTTATTTTATTTTATTTTATTTTATTTTAATTTCCCTCATTAAAACAAATCTCAGCTATACGTCTGTTCCTATTCCTATCATTATGTTTTTTTCATACCCTTTTGTAAGAAACTGTTTATCTTCCATCAACCTTCTTTCCATTTTGTTTGCCTGTGTGGAAGAGTAGCTTAAGGCCACTCAGGGGTTGCTCCTACCCATTCAGTGGCCCAAGCAGTGGAAGCTGCACACCAGTCTTCAGTGGCCGGCGGGGCACTCCAGGCTTCAGCAGGGAGCTGCGGAATAGGCACAGAGGGTACCTGCCCATCTTCGGACGAGTCTGCACCTTCAGGTTGGGTAGCAGTGGACTCAGGACCCGGAGCAGTCCACTCACCCTGAAATTCCTCCTGGGTCACAGCCTTTTCAGCAACGGCCTGCTCTTTTCAATCTCTTCAGGATCTCTGTAGAAATAGAGATCAGGCACGACCTCCCGTGGGTGTTCCCTGGAAATGGTGCCACGCATGCTCAGAATTTCCCTGGGGCCAGCATCCACCACATCACACCTGCTGAGTGAGCTCTCTCGTTGTTGCAAGGGATGGCGATGTCCACATAGCCCAGGGTAGAGTCTGTGTTACACAGAGCAATGGTGGGCAGGTTAACATCAGCCACTCTGTGAGAGGCTGGTGGTCAGCCCTGGGATCTGTAACCACCAGAAGGCTGGGCTCCTAGAAGGCTGCCTGGATCTGGTTCCTGAGGCTTCCAGGAGTGAAGCGGTCAGCAACAGGAGTGGCTCCAGTAGGAGCAGCAAATTTCAGCACAGCTCACTGGCCAGCATTCCTGGACGATAGGACACTGACATCAGCTGGGTTTTTAATGGCAACAATGACATGTAGTGCCAGCAGAAGGTTCTCCCAGGTTCTCCTCAGAATCATGACATAGATGCCGTCACTTCTCCTTTTATAGATGTACTGTTCCATTTGGAAGTCAAGGTTGGTACCACCTAAGTGGGTTCCTGCTGCAAGGAATTTAAGGACCTCCTCCTCCTTCATTTGCAGGACACTGAGAGCTGCAGACATTGTAAAAGTTTCCCTTTAAGTTATCATGGGAACGCAGAACAACACCGTATGGACCCCTCTCTGGGGAGTGTGGAAAAGCTCCATCCGTTTTTAAATCTTGCTAGAGGCTTGTCTGTTTTAGTTGTTTAATTAAAAAGCCAGTTTCTGTTACTTTGTAATATTATTTCTCCTTTAACTTGGTTTTCTATTTTGCTCATTTTCATTAATTGTAATTCTTTTCTCTGTTAAAAAAGTAGCAATTTTCTCGGCCTTTTGGCTAAGATCAAGTGTAGTATCTGTTCTTATCAGTTTAAAAAAGTAGCAATTTAACATAAGCAGTAGTTCATTGCATTTGCCAGTGAATTTCATGAATTTTTGTGCTGTCTGTTTCTCATTTCTCATGCCTTTCTTTCTTGTCCACTTCCCTCTGACATTGAGTATCTACTGGTAATAAAGTCTTTCATTTGTTGTACATCTGAAAAATACCTTTTGCCTTGACTGCTGAATGATAGTTTAGCTGGGTATAGAATCCCATGGAAGGTGTTTTTAAGAAGATTTCTTTGCTGTGCTTATTACATTTTATAATTATATACATTATGTGATTATTTGAAAAATGTCCATCTCCCACCAGAATGATTTTCCTGTTTTGTCCACCACTGTGTATCCCAATCTCTAGAACAATGCCAGGCACAAAATAGGCACTCAATAAACAGTACTGAATGAATGAGTGAATGAATGAATCCCTCACTAGGTTTTCTGTTCTCCGAAGGCAAGGTGGGTGTCTCACTGTTCGGGGCTGGTTCCAGTGACTTGCCTAGTGCCTGACATAGTAGGAACTAAATAAACATCTCCTGAAGGAATAAATGAATTCATGAAAGTTCTAAAACCAAAGACTAAGAATAGTACTCTTAGAAACTAGTGCCTTCTGAAAAAGCAACCTTTGGAGTCTTCTAAGCCCACATTTTCTTTTTAAAATTTCTCCCCTGGGGTTACCTGCAAGGCAGTTGGGGACAGAGAGGGGGCTTTCATGAAAGCAAGGCCTTCCTTGGATTGTTCCTTTTTACCAAATCTGCACAAACCTTCAAAGACCTGTTTCTGGAAAGGATAATGTTTTCCAGCTTAACAGGGACGCTGGTTGAGACCTTGCTTCTGAACAGACTATAACGCATCATCACTAATGGCTCCTTTAAGAGAAAAGTGTGTCACAACAGGAAAGATGACATCCAGGTGCGGACTGCATGGAGAGACACCGGTGACTAATAAAATATTCAGCAGTTGCTGCTGTGGCCTTAGCAAGGACATGCGGCAGAGCCCACTGATGCCTGAGTGTGAGGAAGTGCACCGGGATTTGCAGGAAGGCCCATTTAGGAAGGAGGCAGGAGCCTCTGAGGCCCATTTTACAGGAAGCATTTAAAGAGTTGGCCCCCTGGGAGCTCTAATGTGCTTCGATTTGGCCATTTATAAAAGGGAAGGAACTATTAGGACTTGGAAAAGATGTCTGGCCTGCACCATTTAGAGGACACAGGGGTCACCCTGTGTGTCAACAAAGGAAGAGGGTCATTCATAAAGCCCTAAGTCCATTCGTCAGCCCTACAATCCAGCTCACCAGGCCGGGTGTGTGGTGGTGGGGGACGTGCTGCTGTGTTTCTCTACTTTCTGGTCAATTATAACAATTTGCAATCAAACGTCTGCTCTCACGTGTGGTCCATCTCCAAGCTGTGTCTGTAGACACAGATGGCACTTTGTCCAGCTCAAAACCACCTCCTTCCATTGGACGAGGACAATGATCTTGTAACCGACACCCTCTGCCAGCTGGTGATGGGGCTACGATGCATATCTCCGCCTCTGGTCACTCATCAGACCACACAGCTCACCGACAGCCAAGTTGGAGAGACACAAAAATATGGAGAAAAATGAGTTTTAAAGATGCCAAAGCTAACGTGTTAGCAAGATTTTAAAAATATGTTTTCCTTGGCTTGCGGAGAACAGAGAACAGACCTTTTCTCAAACTGCATCTCCTTCAGCCATGATGTCTTCCCTGAAACATGGAAGTATAAACAGAGAACAACATCCCTTCCAAATATTGGTTTAGATGCAGGCCGAGCACAGTTGCCAAAGGAGAAGAACAAAATCGGAAGCAGAAAAGCAAATTATTCTTGAAGGCATCAAAGTTTCCCAAACAAAGGAGAGTGCAGTTTCTTTGTTAAGGGGGGGGGGGGGGGGAAGCCATTATGGAACATCCTTTACCCTTTAATGCTGATGTATGATAAAAATGCTTTTGCTCTGATCTGTGATCTGCCATTCAGCTTTGCCTTTCAGAGACTCTCCGGCTTCAGTATCCTTGAGAAAGGGACTTACTGAGTGGCTTTATACATCTTTCAAGTAAAGATTAACAACAACAATAATAATAAAGTAATAAATTGGCCCCAAATCTTGGCACAACCTGAAACCATATGTTCTGAGAGTTACTTTATTCACTGGTAATTAAGTTTTCTTTTCCCCCCACAAAATGAGACTGTTTTTTTGGATCCAACAAATAGCTTTAGGCATGTGGGCATCTTGATGGAGCCTCCTCGTCTCTTTTGAGGATCAAATCCTGGCTAGCTGTGTTTGAAGTTCGGAGCCCTGCATGACATCTGAGAAGCGTTAATAAAATAGTAGTACATATGTGAAGTTATTCTGAAACTCCAAAGACTTCATTCCAGGAGGGATGTGTAGTAACGACTCACTGACTTGAACACCACCACCACCACAAAAGGAGGGTCTCCATCTCTGACATGATGGAATCACACATATGTCTTCATGCCCCAGGCCACTCAATGAACTCAGGTGTGGGGAGGCCATCAGAAGTCACTGAGCATTTGAGTATATACACAGCTTGTTTGTCTTGAGTTAGTGCAGCCTTGCAAAACACAGATGTTTTCCTTTTAATCCTGTTTGTACTTTGCAATGGTCACACTTGGTGTCATTTGGCTGCAGAAATCCCCTCTAGGAATGATCCTGCAAGAGAAATAGTGTGTGTATGGAGCCATCTGATTTGGGGCAGCTCCCTGCTTCTCTGCAAAGCTGAGCACAGTTAATTTATTGGAACAGAATGGGTTATGAGGGTGAGGACGAACATATAAATACCTCTTTTTTTTAAATGCTAACTGCTAACTTTTTTTAATGCTAATAGAATCTAGTCATCTGGTCCTTCAAGGTACGTTTATGACTATGTTTAATGTACTTTTGGACTTTCACTCCTCCACCAGGATTTCTTGGCTTTCCTGAGAGAGGCGCATGTCTTCGGATTCAAGAGCTCAGACTAATGGCAAAGAGTCTGGGTTCAGCACTTGGACCTGCTGCTTCCTAGTTGTGTGGTCTTAGGCAAAGTACTTTACCTCTCTGGGCTGTTTCTTCATCTGTAAAGAGCAGGTACAAGGAGCTATGTAATAGGGCTGTTGTGAAGATTAAGGAGGATCCTGTGCAGAAGCGCACAGAGCAAATGTGTAACACATGTTTGTTATTCTTTTTATCTGTGCTCCTCATTTCAGGCAGGCCCTTGAGCTCAAACTGCATAAAGAGCCTGCTCAAGGATCAGAGCCTTATAATGAAGCAGACGGTGTGTGTATTTCTCTTCTGCCCACAGAAACACCCACCTCACCCCCTCCTTTGGATCAAGGAGTGAAGTTCGATATGAACCATGAAATCATCACAAAGCTCTTGCCACTGTGGTTCCCTGGTGCGAATTTTGGAACAGCTCTAGAGAGACGGTGGGTCCTTGATGAATAGGACATGGGGCAGGTCAGTTTGGGGGCATAAAGGAAGATCTGGATTCAGTGATGGTTAATTAGGAGGCTGCTCTGTGCTGGGAAATGTGTTAGTCTATTTTCATGTGTGGTTTTTTTGTGACACCCACGACACAGATCTATAGGACGGGTATCATCATGATTTCCATTTTATAGATGCAGTTGAGCTTTAGGGAAGCTACATAATTTGTCTGCCCATCCAAAAGTTCTCCTCTGCCTGCAGGATAAAGTCCCAGAGCCCAGGGATTCTCCATCTAGCCATCTACACATCTCTTCCATCCCCTACCTTATCCCTCACTGTCGCCCAAAGGAAACCCGGTGTTCTTTTTCCTGCCTTAAAGGAGACTGAGACTCCCACAGCCAGCAGTGTGACCAACAGAAAATCCAACCCCAAAAAGCACTGAACTTTAATGATAGTCTTTACTGACAATTTCTCATTGAAGGCCTTCACACACAGAGGGATGTCCTAAAAACCCACTTTCCATGCCTCTCTCCTCAAAGCCCTGGTTCTAATGGGAGCTGCTCATCTCATTTTCTTCTCTCCTTCATTAATTCCTTAATGCCCCTCCCTTGTTCTCTTCTCCTGCAACCCACCCCCGTCCTTCCTCGAGGGAGGGAAAGGGGCCAGCTCTGGCCTTCCGCCCCAGCCCCGTCCCCTCCCTGCACAGGTTAGCACAGCGAGGCCAACAGGGAGGGTGGTTGGAAGATTGCTGATATGTCTGTTACCTTTTTTTTTCCTTTATCGGATTCATGCTGTAGTCTAGCAAAACTGAGCCGGGGATCAGCTTCCTGCATGCGCCTTACCAGGTCTTTTCTCTCAAGACTAGCTCTGCCCAGGCAGAGCCCCCAGCCCCTCCCCTGAGTGAACAACCGCTTCACCTGGATGACAGGTGCAGGTGCCTTCCCTGGGCTCCCATGCATCCACGATTATAGCTCTCACATGGTGGTCACCGTACAATGTTGGATTATTCGTGTATAGATCTGTCTCCCACCTTATTTCCAGTCTCTTGAAGGTCCCACAGCAAGCTCTGCACAGATGATGGCTTCTGTTGTTTTTTTAAGATGGTTTAAACAAATAAGAATTGATTCTTCTCAATGAAAAAGACAAGAGTCTTTAGTTTGGGTTCCATATTTGTCTTTTTTTTTTTTAGGGGGGAAGGGGCAGAGGGAGAGAGGGAATTTCAAGCAGGGTCCACCTGGAGACAAGAGCCCGCTGGGGGGGGCGGGGCTGGATCATGACCCTAAGCTCATGACCTAAGCCCAAATCAAGAGTCAAGGTTAACCCACTGAGCCACCCAGGTGCCCCTGGTTTCCATATTTGAATTGCAATATTCTGTGAATTTTTCCTCACTTGTTAAATGTGTTCTATTAGGTATAAGGTCTATTTTATTAAAATTCAACTTTAGTAACTTGAACTCACTGTACAAAACAAAGTTAATTTGCCAAATATATTATAAAATAAGTTACTTTTCCTTAAATTTGGACCTTAGACAATACTGATTGCATTCTCAAGGCCCTCCAAATAAATCATGAGGTCAACCTGACTCCAGTTTTCCTATGCAAAAAAAAAAAAAAAAAAATGGGGCTGTTACAGGTGTTGACTCAGCAGCTGCTATGGGCAGATAGGGCTAGCCTCTCCATGGTCCCGTGGCCTTTCCCTCCTGCTGGAAGCCCCATCACCGCAAGATGGCTCTGGGGTTCTTGATGGTGCATGTGTTCAAGAGAGGGAGAACTAGGCAGCCAAGCGAGGCAAGTCAGCTCTCGGAACTTCTACCAGAAATGCAATGGCTCTCCTAGAACTCAGCCCAGCTGTGGACGTGAACCAAGGTATCTCATTGGCCCCTGCTGGGTTGCAAGGCATTCCCTAGCTTGTTTAACAGGGTCTTGTGATTGGATGTTTTTGCGTTTATTTGATTATTTTTTTATGGGAGTGAAACCCACAGGACATAAAGTAACCATATTGAAGTGAAGGATTCAGTGGAATTTAGTACGTTCACTAGGTTGCAGGACACCTGTACCTAGCTCCAAAGCATCTTCATCACCCGGGAAGGAGACCCAGCCCTCAGTAAGCAGTTTCTCCTCATCGCTCCCACCCACTGCCCCTGGTAACCACCCATCTGCTTTCTGTCTCTGGGGCTTTACTGAGTCTGCGTACTTCCTGTAAATGGAATCCTACCACATGTGACCTTTGGCATCTGCCTCTTTCACTCAGCATCATTTTTGAGGTTCAGCCCCATTGTATCGTCTATCAGAATTTTGTTCTTTTTTATGGATGAATACTTTTGTATTGTATGGATGCCCCACAATTAGTCTGCGCATTCATCTGCTGATGGACCTTTGGGCTGTTTATCTTGTGACTTGAGCCCAGCCATGCTGGCTCCAATTCCCCACGGTGGACGTCTGCAGAAGGCCTGGGCCCCAGAGTGAAGAAGTACATAGAGGAGGCTCTGGGGGTGCCCTGGTTGCCTGGAGGGAGTGATCATGATCCTGGAAGGGGGGGGACCTTCCAGGGAGGGGTCCACCTGGGGACCTACTAGAAACCATCTTCGCCTACTTCCCAATCCTGCCACGGCCCGATGAGTACCAGCCTTTTGGGAGAATTTGCCTTCTGCATCCACTTAGAACCACCAAGAAAGCAGTAGCTCACCTGGGGTCATCCAATCCAGGACTGCCTTGGCTGGAGCCCAACCAAGAACATTCCTCAGCACTGGTGTCGTTTTATGTCGTTCTTATTAGTAATCACATAGGATTCATAGCCGGTTGACTCTTTACTCTTGCCAGAGGCTGATAAATTGGCCAGACGCAAGGATCATTCTTCAATAATTAAAAGCCTTTATGGCTTGCAGGAAGAAGAAAATTTTTGAGTATGTGAGTATCCACCATGGATCTGTGCAGTGCCCCTCCCAACCAATTGATGTCTGCATCCACTGTTGGCTGGTGAACTGTTGACCTTTGACTTGGCCTCTGGGACCTCAGTTCAGCCATTCAAAGGCCCTACTAGATATCTGCAGAGATCAGGCACTTTCAGGTGTCCCCTGGCATTTGCATATGAACTAATTGGTCCAGGGAAACAAAAGGATGGTCCCTGAATGGGCTCAGCATCTAGGAAGTTTGCATGGAGCTACTGTTTCAGCCCCTTTCAATTTCCTGCTCTGGAAACGTATGCACCTAGTATCCCTAGCACACCATCCTGGGCCCCCAGAGAAGGACTCTGTCTTCCTAGGGAAGGACCCAGGAAGGAAATGCCCAGCCATCAGCTTATGACAAGTGAAGGGAAAGGTTAGACATGATACACAAAGGCACCAAATGGACAAGTACAGCCCAAGATGACTTAACTTTGCTCAAAAGCAGAGATTTTATCTTAGGGTGAGGCACCACTGCATCATGCTCAAAAGCTCTGGCTTTTGAGTCAAAAAGACCTGAGTTTGGTTCCACGCTCTGCCACTTACTAGCTGGGTGGCCTTGGGTAAGTTACTTTGCCTCTCTGAGCCTCTGTCCATTCTCACAAGGAGGAAGTAGGATAATTCTGTGAAATGCAGTGCCTGCCACAAGGTGAGAGCTCAGTAAACTAGTAGCTGTTAATAATTTTCATGACTCCTCACTTCCCCATTTCACTTGCCCCGTGGATCCAGACAGATCTGCCAGGACCCCTCCTCTCCAAACCTCCCCCATTTCGGTCATTCCAATCCAAGGTTTTATGGACTCACAATCTTGCCGGGGCATTTTTCTTAGGGGGCCCTCTTTGCCAGGATGGGCTGAAGATTATAAAGTGTGGTTAAGAGTTTCAAGGTCAAACCTAGTACTTCCTATGAAAATAAAAGATGGCAGTACATTACGTTGTCAAGTTAATACAGTGTGATAGAGCATCTCCAGACTGCACATCCTGGAAGACTGTAAAAGTCTAATAGATTTAGGGAAACTGTACCTCGGGGAGCGCATTAGACAGCACTCATCAATGGATCAAAACTGTCTTGGAGGCTCCTTTCCCAGGGAACAGCAGTGCCCCTTAAATGATTGCTCTCCCTTCAACAACCTGGAGATAAATTGTACTTCATACATTAACTTTACACGAATGGGCCACTTATTTTGACTGGAGAGTGCACCTTATTCTACCCTAAATGAAAAAGCATATCCTTTGAAAGCCAAATTCTGCATTCTTTTAAAATACTGTAAAATGACATAACACCATATTAATTTCCCTAGCTCCATCTCTGCTGATTTCAGATGTGTTTGGACACATTTAACTTTGTGCCCCTATTGGTGAAGTGTCTCTAATTATTCCAAAGGATGTTTTGATGCATTCAAGTTTTAATCAGGTATACAATTAGCAGAGTGTAAAGTTTATCCCTATGCTCCTAGGAAGGCATCACTTGGATGAGCTTTGATCCTGGGAAGAAATGCCATTTTACAATGGAAATGTTAACAAAAATAACCTAACTGGACCATATAGACTTCTTAAGAGTTACCACGTGAAATCATCGATTTATTTTCCTCATTTTACACACTCCTAAAACCTGAACAGTCAGTTAGGAGTCATTGTTCCAAGGAGCTGAGGTTGGATGAAGAATAGCGCTTGACAGAGTCTTGCCCCTTGCTTCTCATGCATCTCTCCATTAGTTGGAATTTAATCTCTTCCATGGGGAGGACTGTTCAAATTGAGTAATTTAAACCCCCTCTAATTTAAATAGGCAATGCATCATGGTACCCCTCTGGGACCAGGCCGTCAGATAGAGCATCCATTACCAGGGTCTTAATTCCTTGGGTTCAGAAACAAGATGCTGTGGGGGGATATTATGCCCATCACTTCTCCCACAAGTTTGCCAAAACAGTCCTAGGCCAGCCCAGATCACAAGGCAAGGGAAACAAGCCCCATGTGTTGATGATAGGATTGTCAAAATGTGCAGCTGCCTCAAATCCACCACTGCAATCACAAACACATGCACGGTGGTGGTTGCTTTGGAGACTGTTACCATTTGAGGCCCATTGTTAAACCATACTGTAGAAAGGAGGTTAACAAATATGCATGTTCAACTAAGCAAAGAGCAACTTAACGTAATTTCTAGACTCTTTACAAAATAAATTTGATTTATTCTTGTTCCTCATCCTCTAATTCTAAGTGATTTCCAAGAATCACTAAATATGGTCCATTTTGCTTTCTAAATATTGTGCAGATTTCCACTTCTCTCCATTTCCACCATCACCCTCTTCACCACCCCCCCACCACCATCACCACCACCATGATCGTTATTATTACCAACACTGCCACATCGCCACCACACCACCATCACTACCACCACCATAATCATCTCTACCACCACCACCATCACCTTCATCATCATCACCATCACCACCACCATCATCACCACCACCACCACCATCACCATTATCACCACCATCACCATCACTACCACCACCATCATCACCACCACCATCACCTTCATCATCATCACCATCACCACCACCATCACCACCATCACCACCATCACCACCATCATCACCACCATCACCACCATCACCACCACCATCACCACCACCATCACCACCACCACCACCACCATCACCATTATCACCACCATCACCATTATCACCACCATCACCATCACCACCACCACCACCACCATCACCACCATCACCACCATCATCACCACCACCACCACCAT
>NC_138373.1:2203172-2220446 GCF_054177405.1 Leptonychotes weddellii | reverse complement strand
CACCACCATCACCACCATCACCACCATCACCACCATCACCACCACCATCACCACCATCACCACCATCACCACCCCCAGCACCCCCACCATTACTACCACCACCATGATATTCATCCAAGCAACCTCCATTTCACCGCAGTAGCCTCCTGACTATTTAACTGTGCCATCCTGACTTCTTATAGTCTAGTTGTCCCACTGCAGAGTGATCATTTCAAAGCCTGGTCATGTCACAGAGCCTTCTTATAAAACTCTCCAATGGCTTCCCAGCATCCTTAAGATAATAAAGTTATTTATCATGGGGCACAAGCCCTTCTACCTCTCTAGCTTCATCTCACATCAGGTTCTACTTTGTTTCCTTTGCTCCAACCCAATCCTTTCCATTTCTTGTTTTTGAAATACTTTCTCAACCCACATATTTTGTTAAACATTGGCTGCCATTTCCTCAGGCTGTACCTTGTCAGTAGAGCTGCAGTCTTGATGGGCTTTGAGAAGACTGGGGGAACAGGCAGTTCCTCCCCTACCTCCAGACAGATGTCCCTCCCTGTTCTCATAGTTTGTGCATCTCTGACTGACCCAACTCAGGAATAGCAACACTGTGCCAGAAGGGCATGGGCAAGTTGTACTAACCATCCCATAAGCTGAGCCATTATCTCTTTGAGCTGAGAGTCTGGCAGGCTATCTCATAAGCACATGCTGCTCTTGGGCTTAACAAACCTACAAGACTCAAGTCCCATCTAAGGGTGACCCAGGGTTCAAATTGTCTAAATGTATTGTGTTCCATAGCTTGTACATACATAGAGATCTAAATCAAGGTTTCCACCAGGATTGGGCATGAGGGAACGAGGACTGTTTTCTTTTCCCATGTCTCCTTTTGTTCTCTCATCCTTTGAGAAGCATGTCCAGTGTCACACCCTCCTTCCCTGAACTCATTTGTGAAGCTACCTCCCTCTCAAATTCATGATGATCCTACAAAGGACTTTCGAAGAGCGGTCATGAAAATCAGAACCGTCCCTCATGCCTAGAGACAATCTAACCCTAAATCAGATAGAGAATAAAGATGGGGAACAAGAATTCTGCAAGATGAAAAATTCTAATCTCAGCTCTTTCACTAAACACTCAGGATCCTCACCTGAGAAGGGGAAGAATTTCTGCCTCACCTTGACAGGGAGGGAGTTCAGAATTTCTCACCCCACACAGCCTTCCTCAAAGCTTCCCAAATTCTGAGTTCTCATAACCCCATTTCCTTTATTATAAGTCTCCAGATGCAATGAACTGAATGTTGATATCCCTACCCCCCAAATTCATAGGTTGAGATCCTAGCTCCCAATGTTATGGTACTAGGAGGGAGCATTTTGTGGGATGATGTGGGATTCATGCCTTTATAAAAGAGGCCCCAACATGCTCCTTTCCCCCTTCCACCATGTGAGGACACGGCCAGATGGCCATCTGTGAACCGGGAAGCAGGCCCTCACCACACACAGAATGTGCCAGCACCCCGACCTCGGACTTCCCAGCCCCAGAACTGCAAGAAATAAATATTTGTTGTTTAAGCTGCCCAGTCTATGATATTTTTGCCATCGCAGCCCAAATGGACTAAGACACCAGCCCCAAACACAGAATTGAATATATAGTTGCTAATGATTGCTCACTAACAATTTCACATAGTTCAGATTTCTTGTCCCAGAGAGATGGTAAAGCTTCCCCAGGGCAAAGACTGAATCTTTTATATCTCTGAAATAACAAGGACATAAAGGGAGCTTTCTGGTGGGCTGGAGATATTCTGTACCTTGATCAAGGCAGGGGTTACCCAGGTGATACCTGTGCAAACAGTCACCAAGCCCAAAACTTAAGCTCTGTGTACTTTACTGTACTATGCTACCCTCCGTAAAACTGAACGCTCTGACAATTTATTCAACACCCACTATGGACCAGGCACTGGGCTATGGGTCTTATGTATATTATTTTTATCCTCATAAGAACTGGGTGAGGTTGTTATCATCCTCACTGAACAGTTGAACAAACTGAGGTTCAAAGAGATGAAGTAGTTTGTCCAGGGCCCCACAGCTGGTCAGTTCTGGAGTCATGGTCCCCATTCAGGCATATTTGACTGAGTCTCATGTTCTTCCCAGCTGGGCTCACCAGGGCCTCAAGGGAAAAAGAAACACACACGGGCATGCATACGGACACACGTGCACACATACGTACCCGTACACACACTTACTCAAGATGAGCTTTCAAACTAAAATTCCAAAGTACATCTTATAAAAACTGACAAACAGGGGTGCCTGGGTGGCTCAATCAGTGTCTAAAATCAAGTGTCTGACTCTTGATTTCAGTTCAGGTCATGATCTCCGGGTCATGAGATTGAGCCCCGAGTCAGGCTCCACGCTCGCTCAGCGGGGAGTCTGCTGGAGATTCTCTCTCTCTCTCCCTCTGCCCCTCCCCACCTGCTCTCTCTCTATCTCATGAATAAATAAATCTTTAAAAAACGACAAATTCATCCTTCCCAAGGAAATACAAATACGAGAGCAATCTGAACAGACTTGCAGAGGATCAACCCGTAACAGTGTTTCCCAACCCCTCATGTGCACTGAACCACCTGAGTGTCTTGTTAAAATTTGGATTCAGATCCAAGACATCTGGGGTGGGATCAGGAGTCTACATTTCTCACAAGCTTCAGGGGATGCGATGCTGCCGGTCTGCGATCCACACTTTACAAAGTCAAACATCAGAGCATATTTCAATGCACATGGGATCAATCAAATCATTAGTAAAACACGAGAAATTGCTTAGAAAATTAGACAATAGTTCTTGCAAATACAAAATATTGGCATTGTCCCCGGACAGGGTAAAAACGAAAATTTCATCCGATGTGACACATTTGAAACCCATTTCTGACGGGTCCAACCTGAGGCCTGGAGGTCTCTGGCTGCCAGGTATCAAGTTGCCCGACAGCCCAGCCCACCTCAGCTCCCAGGGACAGCAGAGGAGGTGACCCATGCTCTCTTTCTGTCGGAGGGAGCCCCTGGGCTCTGCTTATAGTCCTTGCCAGTGGCTTTCACGCCTGCAGCCACAGGTACGGCACGGCTGGCTGCTAGAACAAACCCCGAGTCTGGGTTCACAGGTGAATGCGAATCACAACCTCTTATCCCCACTGTCCTTTTCTCTTGCCCTCCCTACACCCCAGATTTTGACCCACGTCAGTCTGCATGTTAGCAGCACACTCACAAAGGAAGGGTAGAAGAACTGTCAGTTTGCAAAGTACCTGTGCTCAGTTCAGACAGAAAATGGGATTCAGCGCCAGGTTGACTCACAGCAGCTGTCTCATTCATTACTGAGAGATCAAAATAGCTGCTGGTAAGAACTCCTCTAACTTAGCTTGACATACCTTGCAGTCCGTCACAAAAAAACTTCTCGTTCAGCCAGCTCTTGTATCCTGACCAACAAATTTGCTCCCTAAAAATCACACAGTGGCTCAGCAAAAAGGAGAAGAAAAAAAATAGAGAGAGAGAGAGAAAGGAAAATATATATATATATAAAGAGAGAGAGAGTTCCCCGTAAAGGTAGCCCTGAGATCTCAAGAATGTTATTCTTTGATTTTTGCTGCAATTTGGTGGAATATTATGCTGAGAAGGAGATTTTCTCTCTGTGTGTGCCTTTTTTAATGTCCCAGGCAGGCCACGAGGGAATGACAATCGGAAGGCTGAGTGCATGCGAGGAATGTAAGAGAAATAAGGGCCTAAGTTCAGGAACGCAGAGGCGGTCATCAGCAGCAAGTTAGCAAGTTAGGTCTGGAGCTGCCAAGAACGTTCACCCCGATAGCTGTCTCTTTTATGAGATGCTGATATGCAGGGTCTGCACAGCATTACCAGTGGCTTTGTGGACAACCCTGTTATAAGCCCTCCGCAAGATCCAGCTATTTGGCTGTTGTTATGGGAACGGTACAATTATGGCCAAATTGGAGTGGTGATGGGGGACAGAAAAGAAAGAGGATTGGGGGTGGGCAAAATTGCTATTTTTGCCCAAACGCATTTTGGCTGATCACCTGCACTGAATGTGAACAATTGGGAAGAGCAGGTAGCAGAAACCCTGCTTGGCTTCATGGATTATATGTCTCAGTTTTTGCTGGGAAAAAAAAAGAAAGAAAGAAATTGCCTTTAAGAGAGGAAAGATCACGTCCTCTTACTTTCTTTGTAATTTCACAAAAATACTATAATTGTGCATCAGAGCAGGAAGTTCAATGATGTTCAAATATTCTATGTGGCATCTTTACTTTTGCTACTGAAGTTAATACATGTCTGAAATATGTAATTTTGCAATTTAAGGTTTTTGATTGAAAAATCTGAAGTATCAGTCAATAATCTTCCAAAAGGATTGTTATCATTATCCAAGCAAGTCAGGCAAATGCCTGTCTATAAGCTAATTAAGATAGCAATTGAAACGCCAGGGCAATCCATGCTCTATGAAACGGAGCTGCTTTTTTTTTTTCTTTTTTCTTTTTTTTTTTTAAAGATTTTATTTATTTGAGAGAGAGAGAATGAGAGAGAGCAAGCACATGAGAGGGGGGAGGGTCAGAGGGAGAAGCAGGCTCCCCACCGAGTAGGGAGCCCGATGTGGGACTCGATCCAGGGACTCCAGGATCATGACCTGAGCCGAAGGCAGTCGCCCAACCAACTGAGCCACCCAGGCACCCCGGAGCTTCTTTTTCAAAGCCACAGGGGGGAAGAGAGGTTACTTTCCATAAAAATGGCAACATAAGTTCACACAATGCTTCCCTCCTTCCATCTCCAAAATCATAGAAATAATGGAAAAAAGTATAGAAATAATGGAAAAAAGTATAAAAATATGTTTTAAGACTTAACTGCCATTGAAAAACACCCAGATTCTTTGGGAGTTAAATCTTGCAAGGTAAAGCGAACAGAGAATTGACTCCATGTATCTAAGGACTGGGTCATCTGGGGAGGACTTTTCTACTCATGAATGGGGGCTGAAACATAGCAACAATGGCCCAAGGTGATTGCCTAAGGGGGCAGGAATGAGCAGAGGCACGTACAGAACGGACCTGTGGTCAAATCACATCCTGTCAATGTCCCTAAGAGACAAGAATTCCACAAAGCTAGACTGAGGCCTCCTTACTTCAGTTCCTATTACCTGATACATCATGTCTGACTTTCAACAAATATTACAGGCATGCTAAAAAACAAGAGGAAGCAGAGTCTGAAGACACAAACCAAGCACCAGAACCAGACCTGGACACGACACAGATGTTGACATTATCAGGCTGGGAATTTAAAACAACTATGATTCATATGCTAAGGGAGCTAATGGAAAAAGTGGACATGATGCAAGAACAGATGGGTAAGCAGAGAGATGGAAATGCAAAAAGAGAATCAGAAGGAAATGCTAGAAATCAAAAACTCCATGACAGAAACGGACGTTTTTGATGGGCAAACCAGTAGATTGGGCAATGGTAGGGGAAAGAACCAGTGAGCTTGAAAAACGTCAGTAGAAACTTCCCAAACTGAAATGCAAATAAAAAGAAGAATGAAAAGAAAGGGGGACACAAATACTCAAAACAGTGGGACAATTACAAAATGTACAACATGTGTGTAATGGGGATACCAGAAGAAGAAATAGAGAAAGGAACAGAAGAGATATTTGAAATAATAGTGACCGAGAGTTTTTAACAATTAACAACAGACACCAAACTACACTTACAGGAAGCTCAGAGAACATCAGTGAGGATAAATACCAAAAAATCTACACCTGGGCATATCATATTCAAACTGCAGAAAATCAAAGACAAATGGAAAATCTTGAAAGAAGCCAGAGGAAGAAAACACCTTATGTACAGAGCATGAGGATTAGAGAATTACATCAGAGTCCTCTTCACAAACCATGTAAGCAAGAAGAGAATGGAGTGGAATATTTAATGTGTCATAAAAAGAAAAAGACCTCCAGCCTAGAAATCTGACCCAGCAAAGCTATCCTTCAAAAGTTAGGAAGAACACAAAATGAGAAATTTGTCTCCAGTAGACCTACCTTGTAAGAAACATTAGAAGAAGCTCTTAACTTGTTTATCTTTCCTATGTTCCTTTCCAGAAAAAAAAAAAAAAATCACACACACACACACACACACACACACACCCTTAGCATATTCCAATAGCCTTTTGCAATTTGCTCTTTTCACTTAACAACATATCCTGGAAACCACTCTATCAATTCTTAAGGATCTTCCTCACCGTTTTCCCAGCTGCACAGCAATTGACTGCATGGACCATCATTTTTCAATGAGTCTCCTAGGAGTGGTATTTAGATTGTTTCCAATATTTTGTTATGAGAAACAAAGGTGCGATGCTGACCTGTTCAGATGTTGTTTTGTATTTGCAGAGGTGTGTCTTGGGGGTGGGCAAGAGTAAATCCCTAGGAGTGGGATCAGAGCGTCAAAGGGTAAGTGCTTTGTAGTTGGTTGGATATTGCCACATTTCCTTCTGGAGGGGCTAGCCATTTTGCATCTTATTGTGTCTTCCCCAAGAGAGTGTTGTTCAGGTCTAGAATTTTTGCCAGAATGAAAGGTAAGAGATGGTACCTGGGTGTAGTTTTAATTTCTATTCCTCTTGTTAAGAATAAGGTTGAATATCTTTTCATATGTCTAAAAGGGCTATTTGTACATTGATTTTCATGAACTATGTGGTTATGTCTTTTGCTTGGTTGGCAAGTTTGTGGTCTTTCACCCCTCTCTTTTGAAAGGATTTTATATATTAGGGACATTATTATAACATATATTAGGATTTATATTATTAGGGATATATATTTGTCTACAATATAGATTATGCTTATAGTCCATGGTTTCTCATTTATTGTGTTACTTTGCTTACATTGATTTTTTAACCATAAAAAGGTATATCTTTATGCAATCAAATTATCAGTCTTTTTATTGATTGCATATGGATTTTTCATCATATTTAGAAAGGATTTCTCCATGCCCATGTTGTAAAGGAATTCATTCATAATTTTTTAAAAACACTTTACATTAGCTTTCTAACCCATTTTGAATTTATTCTAGTTTATGGTGTGAGGAACGAATTCAATTTTGTCCAAGTATAAATACCTACTACAAAACCATTTATTAAAAAGTCTATCTTTTCCCCCAATGATTTGAGACATCACATTTAACACATACTAAGCTTTCTTATGTCCTCAGGTCTGTTTCTGGCTTTTGTGTTGATCTTTCTGTCTACCTATGCCCTAGGATCACATTTCTACTTAAAGAAGCTGTATAATATGTTTACAGTAGATAGCCTTTATTTCCCTTTTGTGTGGTTTCCCTATTTTTGCATGTTTATCTTTCCATTTGAACATTCAAATCATCTTATCTGGCTCTGGGGTGGGGGGAACAATTTGGCATTTTTATGGAGACTTTGACATCTTTATGATGCTGAGCCATCTTGTTCAGGAATAAGACGTGTCTTTTCTATTTGCTGAAGTTTGCTTTTGTGGGAAGATATTGGATCCCTAATTAGAAATTTCACATCTTGTGCTAAGTAGGATAAACACAAATAAACTGACACACAGACAATTTTAGTGACTGCAGAGTTTTAAAGATAAACAGAAAAGATTCATTGCTACTGGAGAGAAGACGTTGATTTCCCCAATAAAGCAAAGACAATCCAGACATCTCATCAGTAGCATTAGATGCCCTCAAACATAAAACAGCTGAGGAAGAACAACTGTCAATCTAGAATTATATACCCAAAGAAGCTATCGCTCAAGAGTGAGAACAAAGTAAAGACACTTTCACGCATAAAAAGACAGGAACAGTTTACTTGCACAGATGGCCCCATCCTTCCTTCCACAAGAAAGCTACTAATGGATGCACTTCAGCAAAAAGAAAAGTTCACTCTGATGAAGGAGTGGGACACAAGCAACAAGAGTGAATGAAGACGTCATTGAGTAATTTGATAAATCTTACTAACCACTGAACTTAGTAAAACTGTTTTGTGTTTACAAAAGATAGATGTGCACTTCTATAGGGCAGTAGCATGGAAAATGGGAGGGAAGAAGCCCTTTTCTTGCTTGAGGGAAGAACAGAGACATTATGTAATTTTAGGGAAAAATATAAAGTATATTTGTTTAAAAAATGTATGGGTAGCAAAAAACAAACAAACAAACAAACAAAACAGAAGTGTAAGCTATCATTTCCAAAATAGTAGAAGAAAAGGAGAGAAGGAAACTTTATCAATCCATAAAAGAAAGTAAGGGGAGGGAGGCACATGGTAAATAAAAAAATATGAAATGAGATGACAGAATTAAATCCCAATATGTCAGACATCACAATAAATGTGATTGGGTTAAGCTCTCCTATTAAATATCTAATTGGATTTAAAATACAGTTATTTGCTGCTCATAAATAAGAGGTACACTTAAAACCAGATGCCTCAGAAAGGGTTATGATTATAAGGTTGTTTTAAGTTAATTCTTTGTACCCTGTATTTTTTCTAACCCCCAGTGCATGAATTTACATTTATTTTGGAAAACAGCTTGTTCAATCAGCCCCTCATTTCCAGGCTGTTGGGGTTGGTTGGTCTGATCCTGTCACCCAGTATAGTCACTGTCTCCCCAGATTCATGTCATGTCCCCCTTTGATGGTTTCAAAAGAAGGCTAAGGAAAGAGGCCTAAGACACTCCACTAGAGACTCCAACTCCCTAATAGTCCTTATCTGGATGATTTCATTCAACAAGTTGCAGATTCACCTGGCCATCTCCTCATTCATCCTATTTTCTCATCTTGTACAAAGAACTTAACATGCCAGGGCTTTGACCTCCAAGATGCAGAAAGAACTCTTGATAATAACAGACTTACCACATTGCAGGTTGTTTTGCTGTAAATCCCCAAGCAACCTAAACCCCTTTCTTGAGCTGGAGAAGGAAAACATCAGCTGACACCCTAGGCTGCATTCCTGCTGCTTAATTAGCACATCACATACCTCCCGTACTTCAAAATGCCTTTGATGTGAATTCTTTTGTTTTCATTTTGCAGTAATTGAGAAATAAAGGTTCTAAGTCAAGAAACAGTATCAGGACAAAAGCAGTAGCTGTGCACTAGTCATTTGGCGTGTTTTAAGTGTAGCCTTCTTAAGATATTCATTGAGAAATTCGGGCGAGGCATGCCAATGATGCACCTGTCTCTTTCAGCTGATACAAGAATAATTAATTACATGAAAATGACTTCCATTGGAGGTTAATTTATTTTGGCTGACAGTCACATACATACGCAGATATGTCTTATGCTGCAGTTGAGGAGAGCTTTATTTAGAACATTTTATTTATATCTTGGGTGATTTCATTCCTAAGAAATTGAGGGAGAGAAAGAGGAGACGGTGCAGGAAGGCAATAAGAGAACATTTCTCACCATTTTTTTTTTTAACAATAAAGAAAAAAGACCAATGTCATGGCTAAGAACTTGGCTTCCTCCCCAGGACAGAGTAGAACTCAGACACACTGAAGGGAAGGCTCTGGTGTGTCCTGGGGGCAGGTAAAGAATTGGGGGGCAAGGGCAGGGTGGGATCTGCCAGGTCTTCACTCCCTTCCTTCCGAGAGGTCAGGGGTGGGCTGGAGGTTGCCACCATGCTGTGTGTGAAGACAAGACAGCATGATTTTTAGTGCCTCAAAATCAGTCCACCCGCCCCTGACAAATGTGACCCCAGCCTTCCTGGGAGCCAAGAGGGACACATCTTTCCAAATAATGGCTAAATTTTATTGTTACGGAACCTGGACTGGATCACCCGACAGAAGAACCAAGTGGCACCTGGAGATCTTGGAGGACAGGAGGTTTATTTAACATCGGCGGGCTCAGAGGAGAGTGGTCTCCAAAGGTCTGAGCCCCGAGCACAAAGGGGGCAATTTATACACTTCTACTTCCGCATACTTGGCGCGTGCAAAGCAGAGCAGGGAGAAGAACCCGGAGAAGCCCTGGGGCAAGGCCTGGGACTCTCTAGCTGGCTCAGTTGGCCATCTTAGGACACATTTTTTCCTTATCATTCCCCCTTTGATGCCCCTTTAAACACCTAGTTTAGAGGGCACCATTTTCATCTTCTAAGGGGCGATAGTGAGTAAGGAGCAACTGGAGTCTGATTTTAGCAATTTGAGTAGTGATAAACCTAGTAAGGGCATTAAGAATACAAGGACAAAATGCCACTATGAGGAGAAACAATAGGAGGGGGCCAACAAGGGGGGCAAACCAAGGGAACCATTGTGAGAGATTATCCCACAAAGTTGTCCACTGGAGTGGTTCCCACCAGCGATGTACTCGTTCCTGTAATTGGGTCAGGTTTCTTGGACCACCCCTGACTCATTAGCATAGAAACAACATTCCTCCTGTAAGAAGAGGCATAGCCCCCCCTGCACAGCCCTGAGTAAGTCGAGCCCACACCTGTTTTGGAGGACCACTGAGGCCAGTGAATCGAGTTGGCGCTGTAGGGCCAGGGCCGACTGAGTGAGGGCAGAAAAGTCCGCCATGAGTTGTTGAGTTAACCCCTGGTACTGCACCTGAGACATCCCAACGCCAGTGGCACCGAGGGCAACACCTGATGTGGACAGCAGGCTCACGACAAGAGGGATGGCCATGGGGGGAACGTCGAGGGCTAAGAGGTCTCCATAAAAGTGGGGCATCACTCCGGGGGAGGACTGAAAGATCGGGTAAGAGACTGACAAGTGTGCATGATTGATCGCGCGGGGTGATGCAGATGTATACACCTTGATCACAAGCCAGAAAAGTGCTAGGCGCACAGACCCGACTGTGGCCCATGATGGGAGAGGAAGAGTTGCCATACAGCGGTACTGGAGCCAGAAAAGGATAATCTGAGGTCCCCGATGCCGAGGTGGGGGGTGACAGGGTAGATTGGTTGAGAATGACACCTAGGTATTGGACGGGACCAGGCTTTATACAGATCCAGCAGTCAGATGCTAGGGGTGGATTTGAGTGGTTAAGTGCTTGGTGGGAGGCATTAATCATACCTAACAGTTGTGCTATAAGGGGACCCAGGGATGCGCCAGGGCGAGTTATTTTCTGCCTGACTCCGTGGGTTGACTGTAAGGCTTGGAGTGAACATGGACTTAATCATAAATTTGGCCATGGGGTCGGTCCCCATAGGGTGATATTGGCCCAACAGGAGAATGATTCCTGTAGCCCATGATGTGGCATTGGGTTCTAAGACTGAGAGGGTGAGTGGTATACAGTGATTGTTAGAGCAAGAGTATGGGGTGGTGTTGCGTGACAAGGAAATCCGGATGTCACTGTGCTGTTTGAGGTGCCACCACCTGATGGACCATCATTCCATTCCCGGCCAAGTCGCTACCCATGACTCACATCCCCAGGCTTGCGAGCAGAACTGAGGGCAGGTGTTTGGCTGTTGAGGTTTAGGGCCCCCACAGATGTAGATATCTACCAGCCAGTAACCTGAGTGAGGGCCATGGTAGGAACACCGTCTATGAGGTTCCCAGGAGGTATCAAGAAGCTGGAATCCATCAAAATGGAGGTTAACCTTTGATGTGTGCCCATCCCAGGTGGAAGAAGTCAGTGGGGGCACTGGTGCAGGTTTGAGGGGGATAAGCTGGAAAGTCCATTTGCCAGTAACGGTGATACGAGAGTTTGCCCCCCTGCCGGGCCGGGCAAGCTAGAGGCAGTGAGGAGGAACCGTACACCAGGTAGCAGAAAACCGGGACTGACTGGGGCCAGGAAAACCATGGTGACATGCGCTCAGGAGTAGACAGCAAAGGGCCAGTAAAAGTGGGGTCTATGACCTTAGGTAGAGGGAGCCATCGTGGCTAACCCATCAGCAGATGAAACCCGTGGACAAGTAAATGCAGTAATACACCCTAGGGATACCCAATAAGCAATGACAATAGCAAGCCTCTGGGGGAAAGTCCAGTCAGGAGGGGCAACAGTGTAGAGTCCGATTCCCAAGATGAGGGAAATCACGCCAATGAGAGCGAGTGACCACGGTGAGCAGGTGTCCATCAGTCGGTGGGGTCTTGTCGAAGGTGAAGCCAGAGTGGGTTTGTGAAGTCTGGCTGGACTCTCCACTGGCACGGCTCCTCAACTGAATGATGAGCTTTCTTCATTCTGGAGTGGTGGACCCACGGGGTGACACCTGAGACCTTGAGGGCAGTGGGGGTGGTTAGTACGACAGTGTGGGGCCCTGTCCACTGCAGTTTGAGGGGGTCTTTCTTCCAATCTTTGACCCAAACTGAGTCCTCTGTCTGGAAGGAGTGTACCTGAGACCCTAAGGAGATTGGGGCCTTCTCAACGGTGTACTTTTGTAATTTATTTAGGGTGGCCCCCAGGGCCTGAAGCTGCTCCTTTATCCCTTTATCTCCAACATGATGCAAGTTTCCTGGAAGGCTTCCCAAGCACGGGGGAGGCCGTCCATATATTAATTCGAATGGGGAGAAACCTGATGTCCCGGGCGTGCAGCAGATCTGGCCATGGGAGGTTAGTCTCCTGACAAAACTTTGCTAAGGTTCCCTTGAGGGTGTGATTCATTCGCTCTACTTTCCCTGAACTTTGGGGCCGGTAAGCGGTGTGGAGTCTCCATGTGATGTTGAGAGATTTGGTCAAGACTTGTACAACGTCTGCCACAAATGTGGGTCCACTGTCACTATGGATTGTCAATGGCAGGCCGAACTGGGGGGACGATCTCCTGCAAGACGACTTTAGCTACTTCCCAGCTTTGCTCCATCCTGGTCGGGAAGGCTTTGACCCACCCAGAGTATGTGCATACTATTTCTAGGAGATATCTGAACCCTCTGCTTGGCTGCACATCTGTGAAGTCTACCTCTAGATCTTCGAAGGGGGTTGCTCCCATCCTCTGGACACCTGGTGGGGGCCGTGGTGCAGACCGAGCATTATTTTTAGCACATGTCATGCATCGTTCACTCGTTGCTCGGCCTAGTGCTGGCAGCGGACTGAGGCAGTGGTGCTTCTTGAGAAGGGTCTCTGATGCAGTTTTCCCAGATGAGTGAGTCGGTGGTGTTCCTTGACCAGATGCCCTCCAGTTGCTGTTGGAACAAAGATGTGCCCATCTGGCATCATCCACCATCCCTTTTCAGTTAGGGTGTCTCCCTCAGCCATGGCCCATTCCTTTTCCTTTTTAGTGTAACTAGATGGAGGGACTTCTTCCAGGGGTGCCAGGGCCATGGTGAGGGAAGGGGCTCTGTCCATGTCCTCACTGGCTGTGATCTTGGCTGCCTCATCTGCCAGACGATTTCCCCGCACTCTGGGGCCGTCTCCTTTCTGGTGTCCCTTACAGGGCAGGATTGCTACTTCCTTTGGAAGCCAGACGGCTTTGAGGAGTCTCAGTATCTCCTCCTTGTTTTTGAAAGCTTTTCCTGCTGCGGTTAGGAGGCCCCTTTCCTTGTAGATGGCTCCATGTATATGTACAGTAGTGAAGACGTACCGAGAGTCAGTGTAGATGTTGACTCGCTTGCCTTCACCGAGGCTGAGGGCTCGGACTAAGGCATATAATTCAGCCCATTGAGCTGACCATCCAGCTGGTAATGCCTTAGCTTCTAGGACTTCAGTGGTTGTGGTTACCGCATAACCCGCTTTCCGGGCACCCTCTTGTAGGTAACTGCTGCCATCGCTGAACAGGGTGAGCTCTGGATTCTTTATGGCTTGATCCCACAGATCTGGACGGCTCACGTAGACTTCATCACTCGCCTCGGAGCAGTCATGGTCCGCTTCCCCCTCTTCCGTGGGGAGAAGGGTTGCTGGATTTAATGTCCTTACTCTTTCGAGGGTGACCCGCGGGTTTCCGCAGAGAAGCCCTTGGTATTGTGCTAGCCGAGAGTTGGAAAGGAAGGAGTATCCCTGTGCATTCATGAGGGACACAACTCCGTGACGTTAAGTTCTTGCCCCAGGGTAAGTTTGTCCGCCTCCTTGATGAGTAGGACTGTGGCTGCCAGCACCCTGAGGCACGGTGGCCATCCTGCTGCCATGGGGTCCAGCTTCTTTGACAGGTAAGCAACTGGCCATTGCCAGGGTCCAACAGTCTGGGTGCTATTTTTTCCTTTTCATGCACAAAGAGATTGAAGGGTTTTTCTACATCTGGTAGGCCCAGGGCTGGAGCCTGCCCCAGGGCGGTCTTTATCTCTGTGAAAGCGGCTTCTGCTTCCTCAGTCCAGGCAGGGGGTTCTTGATCTGGTCCCCCTAAGAGATCATAAAGGGGTCTTGCTATTGCTGAGAACCCAGGGATCCAGATGTGGCAGAATCCTGCAGCCCCCAGGAATTCTCATAGGCCCCTTTTTGTCTGGGGCTGTGGCAGGGAGATGATGATCCTTTTCCTCTCCGGCCCTAGTTCTCTCTTCCCTTGGGTGAGGAGGAAACGAAGGTACTGGATCTGTTGTTGGCAGATTTATGCCTTCTTCCATGAGGCTCGGTATCCCGAGTCTGACAAGAGCTGTAGGAGGGCCTTTGTGCCTTTTGTGCAGTCGTCTTGTGTGTAACTGGCGAGGAGGAGGTCATCCACATACTGGAGGAGGGTGCATCATGTGGCCTCTCTTGGGAAGCTGGCGAGGTCTGCGGCCAGCATTTCCCCAAAGAGGGTTGGTGAGTTTTTAAACCCCTGCGGGAGGCGCGCCCAAGTCAGGGTGTCTGGGGCCCTGTATCAGGTTCAGACCATTCAAAGGCAAATAGTGGCTGGCTCTGGGGAGCTAAGTGGAGGCAGAAGAAGGCATCCTTCAAAACTAGGCAAGTGAACCATCTGGCCGACCCTGGGATTTGGCTAAGGAGGATGTATGGATTCAGGACCACTGGGTGCAGAGAGATGGTCACCTTGTTGATGGCCCGCAGGTCTTGAACTGGTCAGTATCCCCCTCCTGGCTTCTTGACTGGCAGGAGTGAGATATTCCAGGCCAACTGGCATTCGACTAGAATACCTGCTTCTTTGAGTTTGGTCAGATGTTCTTGGATACCGATCTTAGCTGCTTGTGGAAGGGGTTATTGCTTTTGCCTCTGAGGTTGGGCTCCTGGGATCAGTTCAACAATGATAGGGGCCCGATTCCAGGCTAGTCCTGGTGGGTTCTTTTCAGCCCATACTGAAGGCGAGTCTGAACTCCAGTGGGCTGCTTGGTTGGGCCTGGGCACAAAATAGCCTCCATTCTTCTTCCCTCGGTGCTAGGATTAGAGACCCCGTCTCCTCTTGCCTTGGGTTCAGTCAGAGGCTAGTGTGTCCTGTGGGCTCAAAGGTTATCTGAGCCCTAAGCTTGGAGAGTATGTCTCGGCCCAGGAGAGGGATGGGGCAATCGGGCAGATAAAGGAATTCATGTCAGGCCTTGTGGCCCCTTAGTTCACACTGGCGAGCCTGGCAAAAGGGCTGTTGTATCGCCCACGTCCCGGTGGCCCCGAGGATGGTCGCAGTCCTTTTGCTGAAAGGTGCCACTGGGGAGATGACAACAGAGTGCTTGGCCCCAGTATCAACCATAAGAGTCACTGGTTGGCCCCCCACCTCCATTTTGACTGTGGGCTCATGGGAGCCAAGGAGGAAAGAGGCTGGTCCCCCTCAGTCTGAGTCCATCCCTGCAAGGCCTATGAGGTCCTCCTCTTGGGGTTCTTCCAAGTGGCTGGGCTTTTGAGCCTTTCCCTGGTTGGGACATTTGCTTTTCCAATGCCCTTTCTCTTTACAGTAGGCACATTGATCCCTTGCCAAGGGGGTTCCGGGCTTCCCCCGTTTCAGTGGTTGGGGTCTCCCCACCTTTGTGTTGTCCTTTTCTTTCAGGGCAGCGGCGAGAAGGCTGACTTTCTTTTTCATCTTTTTGTCAGCTTCCCGTTTGGCTGCAACCTCCCTGTTCATGTAGACCTTATTGGCAATCTCTATTAGTTGCATGATGTTCATCCCGGCAAAACCCTCTAGTTTCTGAAGTTTTTTTCCCTGATGTCTGGAGTGGCCTGAGCCACGAAGGAGGTGTTTACCATCTGTTGGCTTTCCTGTGCCTCGGGGTCAAATGGAGTGTATATCGTGTAGGCTTCACATAGTCTTTCGTAGTAGTCCCCAGGGGACTCCCCTGGTTGTTGAGTGACCGAGGATACTTTAGTCATGTTCATGGGTTTTAGCTCCTGCCCAGATTCCCTGGAGAAAGGCTTCCTGGTACTGGCAGATGTGGGCTTGTCCCTCGGTTGTGGTGAAGTCCCAGGCTGGGCGCTCTTTGGGTGTGGCCGTATTAGCCCAGGAAGCAGGGTCAATGACTCCCGCTGGTGCGTGCTCTTCCAGGTATTGCCGTGCACCTTTCATTATTCTCTTCCTTTCCTCTGTGTTAAACAGGGTGCAGAGTAACTGTTGACAGTCTTCCCAGGTTGGCCGATGAGTCTGGAAGAGGGATTCTATGAGGTCTACCATAGCCTGTGGTTTCTCAGAGTAGGATGGGGTGTTATGTTTCCAGTTGAGGAGATCAGTGGTGGAGAAGGGCTGATAATACATCATGGAACGGCTGGGTTGGACCGTCCCATCTTCATCATGCCTCTCAGGTTCCGACGTCTCTTGTACCGGCATTTGGAGGGTGCTTGCACCGGCCTCGGATGCAGCCTGGCCAGTGGTCCTGGAGAAAGTGGATCTTTTGGGCCTGGGGGGCGCCACTGAAACCGATGGCAGCGGAGTGTCTGGAGCTGAAGGGCCAGGTGTAGGCGGTCTTGGGGGTACGGTCAGTAGGGGCAGGGTCGGTTCGTCCTCGGGATCTCTGGCTAGGATTTGTGGAGACCGGGTCTTTTGCTGATTTTCTTTAGATCGCTTGGATGAGGCGATTAAGACCCTGGCCTGTCCCTGCCTATTGCAAGCAAATCGCACCCACGGGGGAAGGGTCTGGGCAATTCCTAGCCAGGAGTCAATGTACAGAAACTGGTCAGGGTGTCCTGGTTCTCCTGTTATGACCCGCCATACTCAATGAATCATTGGGACATCCAATGTCCCTTCTGAAGGCCACCTGACATCAAAGGTGGGCCATTCCAATTCACATGGGGTTCTCAACTTGCCAGGGTTCATCCTGACTCCATAGTCTCCCGAAAACCCCTTCTTGAAAAAAAATTTTTTTTAAGATTTTATTTATTTATTTGACAGAGAGAGACACAGCGAGAGAGGGAACACAAGCAGGGGGAGTGGGAGAGGGAGAAGCAGGCTTCCCACTGAGCAGGGAGCCCGATGCGGGGCTCAATCCCAGGACCCTGGGATCATGACCTGAGCCAAAGGCAGACACTTAATGACTGAGCCACCCAGGCGCCCCCCT